>NW_022900926.1:19550880-19611764 GCF_012274545.1 Fukomys damarensis | reverse complement strand
GGGGGGAGGGGGAGGAGGAGGAGGAGGAAAAAAAACAAAGCACACACACAAAATAAGCACAAAGGTAAACTCAAAGAAACAACAACTAAATTGTGTTTAAAATTTAGGATTATCATGTTTTTAAATAATATTTCTCATATCTGGTGATTTCTTTGTTCTGAAATATTTGAAACATTTCATTTTAATTTGATTTGTATTGTATATATTTTCTCATATTCTGAATTTTGAATTATTGTGCCTTTATATTTGAAGTAGGTTTATTATAGACACTAGGTAATTGAGGTTTGTTTTTTTTTGGTTTTTGGTACTGAGGATCAAAATCGGGACCCTGTGCTTGAGAGGCAGGCGGCAACACCAATGAGCTAAATCGCTGGCCCTGACTGGGTCTGAGTTTTAAAATTCTATTTGACCTATTTGCTTTTTATATGAAATATTTACACTATTTACATTTTATACTTTTATCGATATGATTCAATTTAACCCATGTTGCTATTTGTTTTGTATTTGGGTCATTTTTTATCTTTTTTTCTGCCTGGATTAACCCAGTATCTTTTATGATTGTTTTTATCATCCCACTTGGTGCATTAATTATATTTCTGCTGCCTAATGGATTTTTATTCATATTTATTTACGATTTAGCCTGGAAATTAATTATCTACACCTTTGTTTATGTGAAGAAAAGCTATTGTTTCACTTTTTACTTTTGAATAGTATACTTCCTGAATATAAAGTTTTAGAGTGACAGTTCTTTTCCTGAGTGCCTTATGTTACCATCCCATTTTCTCCTGGTTAGTATTGCTTTGGATGAGAAATTTGCTGCCTTCATTATGTTTTCTTTTCTGTATGGAATGTACTATTTTTCATCTCTTGCTGTTCTTATGATTTGCTCTTTTTCAGTGGTTTTACAGTTTGATTATAAAGTTCCTTCATATGGCTATTTTTTCTTCTTAGTATTCATTGAACTTTTTAATTTGTAGATTTGTCCAATTTATAATTTTCACCTAATTTGTTTTTCATCTGACTATATTTTGAATAGTAGTTTATAGAATGTTTTTAAAAATTTATTCTTTGTTTCTGGTACTCTGTGTATCTGTCCTTCTGCTTGATATTATCCTATAAATTGCTGTTGCTCTTTTTGTTCTGGCTCTAAAATTTTTATTTATTTTAGTTCCTTTTTGTGCACTTTTGAGTGACTAATATTTTCTTTTACAATGATTAATCTATAGTTAATTATATGCTGTCTTTTTGAAATTTCAGATTCTTTATTTTTAACTTTTTGACCTTTAGTCTATGACCAGCGTAGCTCCATTACTAAAATAATAGCCTTCCAAGAACTCTGTCCAATACTCTATGATTTTCTACACTGCTGGGAGCATAAACTGCTCCTAGTTTTGTGTAAGCTCTAGATGTTTTTTAGTCTACTGTTTTTCAGTAGTTTTTCTTTCATCCTTAGCTAGTTTCTGTTTGTGTATGTGAAAATCAGTACTCACTTTCACGAACCTTAGTTGAAAATCTTTCTGCAGCTCTCCAGAGCATTTTCTTGTTGTCCCTTTTCTTTGCCCCAATTCAAGCCATTTTGAGCTACTAGGACTAATAAAACTACAGGTAGTAATGTAGAAGCATTTATAGGGCTCAGTACATTTTTTTCTTTTCTCTCTGAAATCATAGTCTTGAAATGTGTGAAATTGAGTGTTTTAAAAGTCTTATTTCTTATTTCTAGTTGAGATAAGAGAGTGGTGTGGCTTATATTTAGATGGCCCCTAAACCTCATACTTGTAGGTAGGGTTTTCAGATATGATTGAATGACAGAGTGTGATACTTTTCAGTGTGTTTATAGCTACACGTGATGTTTGGAGGTGAAGCCTGATTCGAAGAGGTGGGTAACTTGGGGCATCTTTTCCTCCTCCCTTGATTTCTTTCTGCCCTTCCATGCCATGTGCAAACTTCCTCTGCCAAGCCCCTGTACCATGCCGTTCTATCTTAGAGCCAGCCATGGACTGAAATCTCTACAAACTGTGAGCCAGAATAAACCTGTCTTCCTTTAACTTGTGGGTGTAGGGTATTTTGTCCCAGCAATAAGAAAATAACTAAGACAGAAGGTAATGTGCACCCTGTTATTCAATCACGGTCAGAGGTAGAATTCTTGACTGTTTTTCAATGACTTGCCAATTCACACAAATATAATACTTATGTTTATGGAACTATCTTTCAAAAGAACCTCGAATTTTGACTTCCTTCTCATATTGCAAGATTTCCAATTCTATGTCAAATAATTACATGTAAATTTCTTCCTTTCTTGTCAAAGTGGATATTTGCAATAATTAATCTGCCTCCTAATGCAACCAACTTTCCTTCTTCCTGTGATCCACCTAAAACATTATTATGTTTTATCATAATTCAGTTTGGTAGATTTGAAGTTATTTTTGAATTCTTTCATTTCTTCACTGCCCATATCTGATCTATTAAGAAGCACTGCAAATTCAAAGTTTCACATCTCTTTATATTCATTGCCACTACTATATACAAGATCTTTCCTCTTTCATATCTTCACTATAAAAGTGTTTTATATCTGGATATCCACTCTAGTTTCTTCCCACACCGATTCAACCTGTATCAAGTATCACCCATTGTCTACACTTGGTTACAAGAAGAATTTCGTATTATTTAGATTGGAATATTTGACATCAAGAATCCAACTCCAACCAATTTTTATAACTTGCGTTCCACTCCTAGCCATCTCATTTTCCAGAAAGTAGTGTATTACATGGTATCTCCTCACTGATTTATAAACAAATCAGACAAATCTAGGGCTTTCTTTATGCTGTCCTTTCTGCTTTAATTTCCTATCTTCATTTTTATAAGCCTTTTAAAATATTCTCCATCACCATAAGTTTCAGTTTAATTTCCATCCAAGGTAGGAAGATTCAAATATTTGTCTTCTAAGATTGGGACCGACTTTTTTCTTTAATACTCAAATCAACATTTAATCACATGATGATTTAGTTTACTCTTCAATTGATTTTGTGTAATCATCCAGGTTTTCCCAGTTACTGTACTGAATCAATCACACACACACTTTTATCTGACAGCATATGCAAAAGAGAGGAGGCCAAGCTCCAGCCTTTAGTTTCTAGTTTGAAACTAGCTTCACTTCTCCCTCTATCTTGTATTGCTTTGTTTTACCTTTTTCATTAGGTTCTTTACTTTTTGTGGATGTAAGAAGATCAAACTGAGGGGAAAGAAAGGATTATAGATATAGAGATAAAAGGCAAAGTATGCTTGTGGACTTGTGGAAATTTAAATCTTATTTCTGATGCTTGTAAGATGTGTCACTTATGCACTTTGATCTTTGACTTTTTTAATGTACAAGATGATGATAATATTCATCCCTGCTTTACGGTGTGGTTGTGATACTAAAATGAGATAATTCCTGAGTCAAGTGGGCTGATGGAAGCAAAACATTACGTTTTAATGGCTGCACTCTTTTCAACCTGCTCTCTTTTGGCAGAATGAAAAATTTTGATGAAGATGAAGAGAGTTCGTTTCTCATGATCAGAATACAATCCAATTCTGGCGACCATTCAAAGGTTTTAACTGTTGAAAACAATAGCTGAATAAGGCATTAGAAATTCCCTGTATGTAAGAGCTAGTTCATAGAATTTAGTCAAGTGCTTTTTGTTTTTTTGTTTGTTTTTGTACTAGGGCTTGAACCCAGGGTTTTTGCAGTAAAATACATATCCAAGTCTGTGTCAAAACAATTTTGTTTTTAAAATTTTAAGACAAGATCTTGCTACACTGCTAAATTGTTCAGACAATGCTTGAACTTGCAACTCTCCTGCCTCAGCCTTCCAGAATGCTGGGTTTAATCCAGATTTTTGACTTATGTTTACCCATCTGTTCTCCCCGCCCCCCATTCTATCCTCTTCTTTCTCTTTGGTTGATCTTATGACTTTGTTTCACAAGTTTCAGTAAATTTCACATCCCTGGTACGGCTGTGCTAAATGTGTGAGTGCCTAGAGATGGGAGAAGACCAGGAGAGATGGAGGAGAGAGGTGAGGAGAGGAAGAGGGAAGGACAGTGAGAGGAAGAGGGGAAGGGACAAGAGGAGGAAAAGTAAAAGAAATTGTGAGTTTACAGTTAGTAACATAGCGAGAATTGCTTTGGAAAAAGATATAAAGAAAAAATTTAATCAAACCAATTTTTGGGCATGTAGAAAAATTCTAACAAATGTTCTCTTCTTACCTTTAGATGCATTTGAACAAACATGCTTGTGTGTCTAACTACAATGACCTATGACATTTTAGACTTGCTTCTGACTATGTTGTATGTGTCGTAATCTCTTATCATGAAAATTAGTATTCAGTTAAGCATCCCTTAGCAGCACCTTACCCACATGGTCATAAATCTAAGGAGGAGAAGTTTAGGTGGAGGCTACTTCAATCAAGAATTTGAGATTTTAGAGAAGCATAATACTTACCGGAAAAGACATCCAGGTCAGAGATGATCACCTCTAATTTTCCTGTTCCTATTTTTGTTCTCGCCTCGCCTTATTCCAGCAAACCATCATCATGCAATACTGATTAAGTATTCCCCCTGCCTACAGCTGTGTTAGGATTTTGATGACATAAATTAATTGGTTACGGTTCCAGTCATTCAAAAATTTTCTGAAAGATATTGCTTCCCAGCCTTTTTATATTTTAAAGTTAAACCGCATTAAATGTTAAAACAGGTGAAGAAGTCCCATTTAATCATAGCTTTACTTTAATTTATTTGGCCTACAGACAAATCTTATGACTAGTTCAATAATTTTATAGCTTTCTCATCACTCAGTCACAAACAACTTGGGAACCATTGCTCATAGGCAGATGCTCTGGTATATAAAACTTGATCAGAATATGTACTGGAGGTATAGTACTTCTTAAAGAACAAAGCAACAGATTTGGAGCAGACCCAGTTGAAGAATTAAGGTAGATTTAATGGCAATAATCAAAATATTGTTCCTTTTTTCTGGTGTGAATTTTCTTCATGAATGGGAAAGAATGGCTAGTGTTATCAGTACTGTGCATGGAATTAAGCTAGGGACCAAATATCTAACCATCACCACTATGTGCCAATCAATATGCTTTATATACATATTTTACTTATTTGTCATAAAAATATACAAGCTAAACATTATCGTTTTCCTCATGCTTTGGTTAGGAAATAAAAACAGACAATTTAAATGAATGACAGAGCCGGGGTTCTAACGCTGTTTTGCCTGTTAGTGAAGGTCAAACAGCAGTGCTCACTGTGTATACGAACAGCTCCTCGCTCTGCTGCTACAGCAATAATAATAATAACGGCTGTGCTACCAGAGAGCACAGATAACAGCAATTCACACCCAGAGGGGCTCCATAGTTTTTACAGCACATTCATATTTTTATGATTCCCTTCAAACCTCTCATTATTACCTGCAGTAGCATTAGTATTATCACATCTATTTTTCATATGAAATTGAGGTGTACCAAATGAACTGCCTAAGATTACAGGACTAGTAACATACAGCCAAAAGGAAACTAGAGTCTCAGATTCTAGATTCTCTTATGTTTTCCACGACATTTCATTACTTCCAAATTTAAACATAACAACTGTGAGTGTGTGTGTGTGTGTGTGTGTGTGTGTGTGTGTGTATACCTGAAGGCTAGGTATAAATTCAAGTTGTCATTATTTATTTCCTTTTTGTAAATAAGTAGACCAAAAAATAACCCTGGCATAGTTTGAGCTAATATGGAACCTGTTACGTTTTGGGTCTTAAATGTCCTCCAAAGGCTCTTGTTTTGCAGGTAAGGTGCCAAGTTGACTGCACTGTTGGGAAGGGGTGAAATCCTTAGGATGCGAGGCTGAGTGGAAGAAAATCAGGTCATCAGGAGCATGTTCTTGAGGGGGATATTGAGGCCCTGGCCCCTTCCTCTTGCTCACTTTTGTTTCTGGGTCACTATGGGGTGAGCAGCTGCCTATACCATGTGCTCACAACATGATTCACTGCCTCACCCCAGGCCCCAAAGGCAACAGCACTGAGCAACTGTGGACCAAAGCTCTGAAACCATGAACCAAACTAATTCTTTCCTTCTTTTAAGTTGATTTTTTCTCAAGTATTTTGTCATAGCAACATAAAGCTGATTAATCCAATACCTAAAATGTTCCATGACAAGATTAAAACATTTCTGAATTATAACAATAAATTATGTTTATAAATCAGAACTGGTATAGAGAATATCAGCTTGTGTGATTTGATCTGTCCTAGGTATTCTGATAGGAAATTGATATGGGAGAGATATTATTTGGAAAGGAATGTCATAGAAAACTGTGACCTGAGGATTACAAAATGACAGGATAAAAATGGAACTGAAAAGGAAACTATCAGATTTCTCCAGGCAGAGGAATAAGCCATGGCGATCTTATACAAAGGTAGACCAGGTATTTTTTTCTCCTTCATGCTTTATGAGGTACAGTAAATGACTTCCTTTGCCATTTGTGGTGACAGCTGCCCTTTTCAGTAGATTTTATTTTGGGTAGAGATAGCTTCTTTGTAATCCCATAAGAGCGTCCTTTTTCCTCTACAGAATCTATATTCTCTATTAATCATCAGATTGTTTTTAGTGACAACTAGCACGGGAGAAGAGCACATAGAACTACTTTAGGGCAAATGAAAGAGGAGAGGCCAGACAGCATGGCTATTTTATTTGAAAGTTTGGCCTGATTTAGATGCAGGGATGTTGTCTTCACTTATTTACCCATTCCCCAGACATGAATGAGATCATCTCACACGCTCTAGATGCCGCTCTAGTGTTGCAGCGCTGCACCAGTAGCTATGAGCCGTACTCTCCCCGCTGGCGATGAGCACAAGGCCAATCTCTCTTCCCCCACCACAGCTTTCTGAAAGGATGACTTCAGAGCATCCAAAGAATTTGAATCAAGTGTGGCTTAGCTGCAAATAAGAGCAAGGCACAAAAGGAGCCTGGAGAGAAGACGTATTTCTGAAGAAGCCCTTTATTGTTTTTTCCATATTTCTGGGCAAAGTGGCACCTCCAGGATGGTGAAGGTTGATTGTTGGAGTGGACTCCGAATGTTAGAGCTGAGGATGTATACATGAAAACTATAGGTGTTGAAGGTGACTTGAAAGAGGCGCTAGACAGGAAGAGAAAGATTTGTTAAAACCAAAGCGGGATTTAGAAGGCAGAAAAGGCCTGGAGTGGAGTGTCAGGCAGTGGGCAACAGGTAGTGCTGTAGTTAAAAGGGACAGGAGAAAGGGAGAGCTTCCTCTTTTATCCTAGACACAATAGTGATGTAGGGGTCATATTCATGGTGAGTTGGAGAGACACAAGGAAAGTGTGATATACTTAAAAATTATTCAAACTGCAGATCAAATGACAGTCGATACTGTCTTCATTTGCAGTTCTGTGTTTCCAAATATTTTGTGGAGGCTGTGCAAGGGAGGTATGTCAGACAGTCTGGCACATACACGTTCTTGGCTATAAGGGCTTAAGCCAAGCAATATGCAAGATGCCTCTGCCTCTTGGGAGATTTCTCAAGAGAATGCAGGTTCCTGTGATGCCAAGACTCTTTCCAATGTAGGGTTTGCACAGGTGACAAAATGTCTTACGCTATCAGGATTGATTACAAATGAGAGTTTCACTCTTGGTAGATAGTTCCTCTGCTTTTTATATTATGTCTGAGGAAATAAGAAACATATGAAATGGGAAATAAAAGTGGAGAGCCATATATTCCTTGAATTTTAAATTTTGAAAATGAAATTTGATAGGCTCTGGAAAAAGTATACTCTATAATAAATATGATTTAAAGCAGTAGTTCCCAAAATATCGCCAGGAGATTCCTGGCAATGATTTGAATATTTGTCCCCTCAAAAACTCATGTTGAAATGACTTTAGATGCTGTTGTGCCAGTACTAGAAAGTAGAACCTTTGAGAACTGATTGGACTGTTAGAGTTCTGCCCTAATCAATGAAATAGCATTATTGTGATGGGGGTGGGTTCTTTATAGAAAGAATGATTGCTTCATAAAATGGCGAGTTTGGCTTCTTTTTGTGGTCTCTTTCTTTTTCTTCCCTACCTCTCCTTGTTCTATTCCTTTCTCCTGTGTAAGATGAGGTACCAAGAAGACCCTTGCTAGGTATTGACCCTTGCTTGATATCCCATAACTTGGAAATGAAATTCCAGTATCCAGAACTGTAAGCCAATTAATATAAGTTCATCATAAATTGTTCATTCTGTGGTATTCTGTTATAGCAGCACAAAACACACAGGGTCAGTCTTCAAGACCATTTTGGGAACTCATGATGTCAGAGTTGTTTTGTAATAATATTAAAATATAATTTATCATTTTCCTTCATTCTCTCAAAATGGTTGGTAGAGTTTTCCAATGATTTGACAGGATGTTTGTTATCATTACAGACAAAAAGCAGAAACAGATAAAATATTTGGGCATAATAATCTATTATGTAAGACTTTTAAGGTATTTGTAGAAATGGAAAACAATTTCAGTTTTCTCACTATTTTTGTTTTTCTAAAACAGTTAATTTTATTAAAATATACTAACAGGTAGTATGCTTTATAGCTATTTTAAAATAAATTAATAAATCGAGACTAGCTTCTATTCTCAGTTTTAATTTCTATTCTGGAAAACTAGCACATAACACATATAGAAAAAGCTGTTTGAAGTCCTCATTAGTTTTTATTTTTTGTAATGGGATTGAACTCATGACCTTGCACTTGCAAGGCAGATACTGTGTCACTGAGCTAAATCCCCACCCACCCCATTAGTTTTTAACAGCACAGTGGGGTCCAAAGGCAAACAATAACAAAAAAAAAGCCAACCAAACAAAATGAACACAAAAACAAGAAACCTTGAAACTACTGTCATAGTATATCAGAAAGAAAGAGTCCAGATGCTTGTTAGAAATTGAGGGAAGAAAATCACCAATTAATTTCCACTTTACCTCAAACATCAATTGAAAAATTATTAAATAGAATGAGAAAATAAAAGTCCGTCAAGAGGTGGAGAGAAGAGGGAAGGGAAGGAACAGAATACGATGAAAACAGAATTAAGACATGTTGTGTACACGAACCAACTCCCCATGAGGAATGTGATCATTGTGTACTGCAAACGTGTGAATAAAAAAATGGAAGTTCTATATTTAACAAAATGACGGAGGGTGCCACTGCCTGCCTCGCAAGGGCAGGATCCTGAGTTCCATCCCCATTACCAAAGACAAAACAAAACACCAAAATGATGGAATATCTAGATTTTGAACTGAAGTGTATGAAGGACAGTTAAATAATATAATCTGTCAGCATAAGAAAAATTGTCTGACATTACGACATGATTGTTACTGAAGATGGAAAACAGAGAGGGCAAGAGAATTCCCCTATACGCAGCACACTGTTAGTTTGTTAGTTTGTTCTCTTACAATATAATCCATGCATGATGAAACTCACTCCTTAAAAATGCACTCCTCAGTAGTTTAAAATATGTTCATGAAGTTGTACTACCATTACTGCTATCATACTCTAGAATATTTGTGTCACCTAAAAGAAACTCATGCCCCTTAGTAGCCACTCCTTATTTACCCTAATCATTGATTGTGTTATTGTCTCTAGGGATAACATTGTGCCTAGGGATTTGCCTACTGTAGATATGTTATAAAAATTAAATTATAGGATATGTGACCTTTTATGTCTGGATTATTTCATTCATCATGTTTCTAGAGTTCATTCATGTTGCAGTACGTATCAGTTCTTCATTATTTTTTTTTGGTACCGGAGATCGAACTCGGATCCTTGCGCTTGCGAGGCAGGCCCCCGAACCGCTGAGCTAAATCCCCGGCCCAGTTCTCCATTTTTAATGGTGTAACTTTAGATAATATCCTGTTGTATAGATATACCACATTTTGTATTCATTCATTGGCCTATGTATAGTTGGGTTGTTTCTTCTTAATGCTGCTATGAGTACAAGATTTGCTGTGAGTAATCCTCTTGTTTATATAGGTAGCAGCAACATTTCTGAGTCTAATGATAAGTCTATGATTTTGAGAATCTGCTTGTCTGTTTTCCAAAACAGATATGTCATTTTACATTCCCCAAAGCTGTATCCCATTGTGGCTTTGATTTCCTTTTTTATTTGTTCATGGGTTTATTTGCAGGAAAAGCATCTATTCAAATCCTTTGCAAATTTAAAAATTTGTCTTTTTCATGTGAGAGGTAAGAGTTCATGATGCACTTCAATTAATTATCAGGTATGTGATTTGCAAGTATTTTCTCCACTCTTTTCACTTTCTTGGTAGTGCCTTGAAGTACAAAGGTTTTTAATTTTTATGAAGTCCATTTTCCCAAAATTTTCTTTTGTTATGTTTTTGGTGTCTTATCTAGGACTTCGTTGCCTAATTCAAAATAACAAAGATTTGTGACTGTTTTCTTCCAAGAGTTGTATACTTTTAGCTATATAATTTTAGTTGTACATTGTTAATTATTCACCCCATTTGAGATAATATTTATATGTGGTATGAGGTAGGGGTCAATTTACATTATTGTGCATGTGACTATCTATTATTCCTGGCAATATTTGTTGAAAAGACCATGCTTTCCCTGTTTTGAATTATGTTAGCACCCTTATCAAAGATCAATTGGCCATCAAAGTAGAAGTTTTTTTCTTTCTCCTGGTTTCTCAGTTTTATTTCATTGACACATATGTCCATGCCGTATTACCTTGGTTATTGTTGCATCATAGTAAAATTTGTAATCAAGTAGTATGAGTCTCTTGACTTTATTCTTATTTTTCATGATTGTTCTGGCTAGTCTGGGTCTCTTGTATTTCTATATAAATTTCAGGGTCAGATTACCCATTGCTACATAAAAGGAAGCTGGAAATTTGATAGGAATTTCATTGATGTCCTATTGAGGGTAGTTGCCATCCTAACAATTGTGACAATTTTTTGTTTTTTCTATTAACATGGTGTATTACTTGCAATAATTTTCCTATGTTGAAGCAATGTTACATTCTTGGAACAAATTTTATTTGGTCCTGGAGTATAATTCTTTTAAATATTTATGGATTCAATTTTGTAGTATTTTGTTGAGTAAATGTTTCATAAAACACAATGTTAGCGTGTGAGAAAACTAGGATGTTTCTTATGGGAATATGAATTTAGACAGCTCTTATGGATTACAATTTAGCAGCATTTACAAAAAATTTCTGATGTAAATGTCCTTTAGTTCAGCAGTTACATCTCTAAGATTTCAACAAATAGCCATGAATATTTGTGACAAATAGAAGTAAAAAGTTATCCAGTACAACACTGTTTATAATAACAAAAGACTAAAAACAACTGTAATGTCTGCTCATTGGAGACTAAATAAATTATAATACAAAAAATGCTGCAGACTATAAATGGAGAATAAGAACAAAGAAAAAAAGAATCTCTTTATATATTAATCAGGAAATATCTCCAATATATTTAAATTACATCACAAAATCAAAACGAGGAATAATATATTCATGGTGTGCTACTATT
Organism: Fukomys damarensis; assembly: GCF_012274545.1. Classification (NCBI taxonomy): domain Eukaryota; kingdom Metazoa; phylum Chordata; class Mammalia; order Rodentia; family Bathyergidae; genus Fukomys; species Fukomys damarensis. The sequence continues at coordinate 19,600,198 of NW_022900926.1, read as the reverse complement.
TGTATAAAAGAAAAAATAATAAGTATATTTATTACATGCATATCTAGGCAGTTACAGAAATTATTCATTGCAGGGAAAGGACTAAAATTGGAGCTTATGTATATAGATTTTTTTGCTGCTTAAATTTTGAATACTATGCACGTGTTATGATATTCAAAAGTAAATATAAAAATTATAACCACTACCAAAAGAAAAATGAAAGAGAAAAATAAATCACTACAGAAACATGTCTTTTGAAAGCAGATTAAAAATAGACACAGCTAAAACCATAAGCAAGCCAGTCAACCTTTGATAAAAATGAGCAAAATTAAGTAGAAAAAATTTATAAGACTTAGTGGGAAAATATGAAAAACTAATAAGCAGTAGGAAGGATGAAACTAATATAACAAGACAAAATTTCCAATGGTACAATAAAAGAAAACTCCTATAATAATGATAGATATTATAACAACTGAAAATAGAATGTATCCCAGGAAAACTGTTACTGAGTGTTCAACACACATTTTTCTTGAGAAAAGTTATTGGATGCAACCATATCAGAATATTCCTGTGAGCCTGGAGGCTAAACAAAAAAAAAATGATATTTAAGAAGAAAAATCAGTAGTCTTTAGACCCACATTCAATATTAGGATGGTGGCACAAAGTCTATGAAGTTTTAATAGAAAGGAACATCATCATGTTTTATGTCCCGATATACTACTGTGCCGTAATAAAAACCAAGAAAAATATTTTCAAACACTCACAAAATCAAGAAATATTGTTTCCATAAATATTCTTGTAAAAACTACCAGAAGACAGGCTCTAGCCAACCAAAATATGAATTTCGAAGTCAAAATAAATGGAGAGTGATGAGAAGAGATTCCCTGTAAACATTAAACTAATGACAGACAACTGTGAGAATTGTGCTTATGGAATTGAATCTGAAAATTTTACACCACGAATTTATAACACTAATGTCATAACTAATAAAAGCAGAGTGGTGAGAAAATGCACGCAGTGCAATATGGAGTTAAAGTGGCTTAGAAGGGGTCAAATTTTGTGTTCTTTTAAAAAGCGACTGTGTAAATATGGTGAACTTGGTGGAAGAACATAAGCGTGGGACAGAATTTGTTCTAATATTAGCATATTGGGAAAGGTTCTCTCTTTGATGCAGAGCTAAAAAACTGAACTTCTACATGTGAAATTGTAATAGCTTCCACAGTGTCTGACTGTAACAGAAATCTAATGACTGGGGCTAAAGCCTACAACCTCAGAGGACAAATGATCAGGATACATGCAAGTACAATGAAAATGGATCAGAATATATGGCAATCACAATATTTAAAAAAATTATTATCGTCTAAGATGTACTGTCATTAATCCCCTTCAAAATATTTTCACTTCAAATACACTTATCCTGTCATCCTTGCCACTTTTTCTTTCCTTTCCTTGGTTGTTGTTGTTGGTTTTCTGAGACAAGTTCTCGCTGTGCAGTTCAATCTGGCCTTGAACTCACAGCGATTCTCTCGCCTTGGTGTTGAGTGCTGGGATTACGGGCATGTATCACCACACTTGGCTTCTCGCCACTTTCTGAAACAGTTTTGGGAGTCTTTTTCCACGACGTCTTTGGTTGTGCTGTGGTGGCTGCCTTGATGTCCTGAATAGATTTGAAATATTTAGTTTTCATGGTCATTTTGAGTTTGGAGGAGAGCTATAAGTTATGTGATGACAGATCTGGTGAATAGGGTGGATGAGGAAAAACCATAATGTTTCTTATTTATTTACTCATTTATGTGGTACCAGGGATCAAATTTGGGGCCTTGAACTTGCGAGGCAGGCGCCAGAACCACTAAGCTAAATCCCCAGCCCAATAATGTTTCTTATTTAACAGAAATTACCATAAATGTTTTAAATCAATTCAGGACATCACGGTAGCCGTGAAAAGACACTGAGGAAAGAGAACTTACAGAACTACTTCAGAAAGTGGCAAAAATGATGAAATAAGTGTGTTCAAAGGAAGAGGGAGTATTTTGAGGAAGGTCAATGACAATGTTTCTTTTACTGTAATAATTTTTTACTCTTAATTTAAATATTCACCGTATAGTTTGATCACACCTAATATTCTCACTTAGTAAAATTTTATCTCATGAAAAAAGCTTAGGATTAGCATATTTAATGTGATGAGATTTCCAGCTGGAAATAGCAGAATTTATTGCACCTAGTTTTATAAGAAATACTGCACATGGAATCACTAGCAAGAATGTAATTACGAGATGTAACATCTCCGAAATAACGTCTACTAAAACTCTAGGGTGCTGCTGTCCTCATCCTCAAATTGCTGTGTGATGCCCATTCCAACACTACTGAAATCGTGGTAAGGATGCACTTCTGGCTCAGATCTTGGGCACTGATCAGTTCAGGCTGTGGGTGAGTGCACACCAGCGCTCGTGGCAGTTCCGGATGAGAAGCCCCAATGTCAGTGAGAAAACACAAACCACCGAACCTCTTTGGTCACCTCTTTCCGTATCCAACAAGACAGATCACATATCTGTGGGAAATCTCAGGAATTCTCTGTTCTTCTGTTCAGACCATTCGGTAGCCATCATGTGTAAATCCCTCTCAACATGTGCCTCCTTCACTCATCCTTCCTTTTCTTTCTTTACTTTCATACACCACTGGATCAGGATGTAGGCTTCAGAAGAGTCTTTCCAGAGTGGCTAAATATGGGAGACAGTAATTATAATCAGAGCAAAGGATAATATTACCACTGATACAAATTTTTTGGTATATATATAGTGAGCTTGTGTTTAGGCTATTTAATGAATAAGCAGAAATTAATTTCAATTTTGTCCGAGTCATCAGGGTAGTACCAACCTTCTGAGGACCTTGTGTCACTGAGACTTTCTCGTTGGCTGCATCCCTCCAGCGGTTGTTGCCTTGGCTGTGTTAATGCCTTTCACCATTTTCCTGAGCCCACCTTTCACATCGACACTTTGCTCCTGGACCCCCTGTTATTTCTTCTGTGCTTTTGAAAAGAATTTTATTTTCTAATTTGATTATCTTCTTGTTTTATGGTCCACTCCCAGCTCTAATCTTTGGAAGGGAGTTTATTGTTACACTAATGCATACTCACTGAATTATTTTTGTAAAGAGCTAAAACAAAAAGCCTTCCTTCCCTGGAAAAATCATACCTTCCTGCCTCTGTAAGTGTGAAGCCTACCTCTAGAATTTCTGATAATAGTCACTTTGTTTTGCCCGATATAGTAGAAATTTTAATGGAGTAGCTTCAACCAAGTAACTCATAAAAAGGGAAGAAAGGTAAAATGATATTTTGTATTTGTAAAAATAATAGAAACAATTTTTGACCTGCCTATCTGATACTGGTTTTAAATGCCCTGAAAAACAGTGATAGATTTCAGTATATATGTTATTCCTTGATTTCTGAAAATCAAAATGAAATTATTTTCTCTGATCTTATGTTTTGTATAGGCCATCTTTCTTTTTGATCTAATATTATCATCTTCAAGTAAAGTGTCTGCCACCTTTCTGGTTATATTGGAAACTCACTGAAGTCTCTAAATAGAAAAAAGAAGCATACTATCAGTGTCCACATTTTACTAGTTCTCTAAAGCCTGCACTGAGTATGGAACATTTGGCACACTGACAGTAAAATGGAATATTTTTTAACAAAAAGTATCCAGGTAGCCCATGGTGGCAGAAATGGCACCCACCCAATCTTCACTATGAGGCCCAGAAACATAATGTGATTGGCTTTTTATTTGCCTCCAAAAGATACTGTGATTGTTTGAAAAATAGTGCACAAGTGTCAGTGGGTTATGGGGTTCAAATCCATTTTTAACTTTATTATTTATTTATATATTCAATAATGAGAGGAAGATGGAGATAACTCTGGAGGCTCATGTCTTTCTTGCTTTGGGAATTTGACCAAGAGTTCGATTTACTAAAAAACTAGGCTATCAATCTTAGATTCAGCGTGCACCCTTTTCTAACATGGCTATTTCTCCAAGCATGGAGCTTTCATTCCCACATAAATGCATTCTGAGTAGAGAACCTTCTGAATTAGAACGTTTAGTCAGGCAGCATAAAGACCTCATGGGACTCATTCAAGATGCAAGGTCATAGATTTCAGATGACTGCTTGTATTTTGCAGCTTCTCTGCTGTATTTTTTTCCCCCAACAAATCTCATGTCTGTACCGTGTAACACAGTTCTAGAATTTGTCACCCTTTCAGGTGATATTTATTTCATGTCATAGTTAATCTCGGTTGTCAACTTGTCTGTACTGAGAGATACCTAGAAAGTTGGTGAAAGCTACTTTTACCACTCAGCCACACTGCTGAGTGGGTCTGTGAAGATGTTTCTGAGGAGAGTTGGAGTGTGCACCTGCATACCCCATGGGGAAAACATGCCCTAAAGGTGGGCAGCACCCCTCAACAGGCTGAGAGTCTGGTGGAACAGCAAAGCAGAAGAAAGCTCAAGCACATTTGCTTGGCTTTTGAGCAGGTGCAAAATTTGCTACAACCATCACCTTTGCATGCCAGACTCCAGACTTTTCAGCCTTTTCATTATGGAATTGTACCAGCACCTCTCCAGGAGACTTCCAGGGCCTTCAGCATCACACTGGGCTACATCTTTGGTCCATGTTGCCCTGAGGTTTCCTGCGTCTTGGGCTGAGAAACTACTGATTTCCTCAAGCTTATAGACAACCACTGTGGGACTATGCGCACACGCACACAACACACTCACATTTAAAAAAGATAATGCATATATTCATGCATAATATGTATGTAAATTATTACAGACAAATTCTGTACTTTATTTATCCATGGATTCCTATAGCCCCTAAGATGATGCCCAACACTTAAAAGATGACTGAACACTTCTAGATTGATTAATTCATCTGATGCAATTTAGAGCACAAGAAGTGATTTACCAGGTCATGCATATAACTAACAGAACCTCGGTACTTTTCTAATTCCAAGATATTCCTCTGTTTCTGCTAAAAATATACCTGGCACGTACTCATTTAAAGAAGCCTCATTATAAAATAATGTTCTATGCCATCACCTTCAATTTAGTTAGTGTCTCCATTGAAGATTGGGTCATGGTGCTGTTTCTAGAACCTGGAAAATATAGCACATATTTTTAGAACTGGTGGCTATTATACACCTAGGAATGAAGGATACAGAAAACCATAAGTCTGTGTTTCATAGTTCTAGTAGACAAGATAGATACACAAGTTCTGCAAAGAATCAGGATGACTTCAAATACAGATTAAGTATTTCTACTCCAAATTATGAATCCAGAATGCTCCAAAATCCAAATCACTGAGAACACCAAGTGATGCCTCAATTGGGAAATTCCAGACTTGATCACATGTGAAGGTTCACAGTTAAAAACAAGGTATGCTAAAAATAGTGTATAAAGTTACCCTCAGAACATGTGTACAAAGTATACTTGAATTTTATATCTAAATGTGGGTCCCATTCCTAAGATATCTTATATATGTGAAAATATTCCAGTATTGGAAAAAAATCTCTGTAATTCAAACCATTTCTGGTTTTAAGCATTTTAGATAAGGGATACACTTTATTAAACTCTATTAGCTTTAAAGAGTAATTCTGTTTGAATTATGGTAATAAGCTGGAGATATTATTGTTATTTGTATTTTTGCCTTTATATAATCTGGTAAATTTTTCTTTATAGAGATGTTAACATATAGTTAATAGTTTTAGCCTCTATTTTAATGAAGATAAAGTTTGCATTGCTGTAACAGAATGGCCCCAAATGTAGTAATGTAAGGAAGAGAGAACTTCATTTTGCTTTCAAGTAAAATACGACCAAGTTAGGCTAGAAGGACAGATCTGCTGTCATCTGGGCATTTTCCATTCTGCTGTGGTTAAATTCAAGATGCTGTTGCATTCTGAATTCTAGTTTGCAGGTAGGGAACAGAGAGGGTAGGTAGATCAATTTGCTTAAAATTCGGACATAAAATGGCAGACTTCCCCTGACAGTCTGTGTGTGAGAAATGTATTTCATGACCACATCTAGCTGCATGCATGGCTGTGGAAGACATGGCACAGCAATGCAACCCTGAGCTAATTTTATGGGAGAAGCAGAGAATATATTTCAGAAAGCAATTTACAGTTCCCTCCATCATCATCTCTGAATCAATAAAATATGAAAAGGGGTATTTTGTATTTGCTTGTAATATATCTAAGCACATGGAAAGGCTGTTACAGGATTTTGCCAAGATAAAGCTACATCTCTCATATCCATCCCCAGTGTCCCCTGGAAGCTCTCCTAAAGCAAATTAATGCTTCAGTGCTCCAGTTCTGAAATGCAAGCTGGCTTGAAAAATTCTGCTGATTCTCAGATAATTCCATGTAAAGAATACACTATCATTCAATGTAAAATCAGAAAAGTCACAGTATACCTTCACATTTGATTCCGTATATCTCATTCTGAAGGGAACCTGAAATCCCTCATAGTCTTTTATGGCATATCTCTTACACAGTGTGTAGTCCATTGACCTTTTCTTCCGCATTGCAATGGGACAAACAATTATTACTGTCACCTTGATCCTATGTATATTGTTAGTTATGTTGATATTCACAGGATGTTTCAGGGATAAGAAAAACTATGCAAAAATTGCTAAAAATTAATGGCACCCTTCAGTAAATCACATTGTCTAGAAGAGAAATGATTTATTTTTATAAGATCTCTCTCTCTCTTTCTCCCTCCACCCTCTTCCTTCCTGTCCCTTCCCTCTGCAAAGCTGATCTTGACAAGGAAAGAGTGACTTTCATTGATCCCTGATGTGTAATACTCTAAATGACCTGGTTCAATAGCCAAAATTAAAACCAGTAAAGATTAGTTTGATTACAGAAACTAATAAAGTACTCTCTAAATAAAGAAAAAAATAATAAGATAAGACTACAAGAGCAAGAAGCAATTTAAATATGTTAAGGGACTATTTTCATCTTCAGAATTAAGCATTATTTTAATCTTACATCATTGCCTTTTCTCTTTTACTTCCCTTTTAGTTTTATTTTAGGATTCCCTATTTTTAATGTTCGTACAGAGATTTCTTTAACTGAAATACCAAATAGTTTCTCTGGTGTGAAAAACTATAATAGTACACAGGATCCTAATGAGATAATTAATAATGTGAAATAGGAAGTAAAGGGCTAAAGGTGTAGGGAAAGTGGGAAGGGTGGGGGAAAGGTAATAAGGGAGTGGAAAAAATATGAGAAATTGAAAAAATGGAAATAAAGTGTTTGTAAATGGGGAGGGGAGGAGGGGGTGAAGGGAGGGCAGGGACAAGGGGAAAAAATGAGAATCAAGACCTGTCATGTAAAGGTACAGAATCCCAATGATGAATGTAACTGTATTGTATACCTGGATTGTACCAATAAACTCAATAAAAAGAAAAAAAACGATTACTTTGCCAGCGTAGAGATAGATCATCTTATTTCTTTTTTGTTTTTAAGGAATATATATATATACATATATATATATATATATTTTTTTTTTTAAATTTATTTATTTTTTTTAAGTGGGGATCGAACTTGGGACCTTACACTTCTAAGGCATGTGGTGGAACCACTGAGCTGTATCCCAGCCCTAGATCATCTTAAAGTAATTGGGTCAAGAATCTTACTAGAAGATAATCCTTCACCTTCTTTGCAAATTGTTTTCATTCTAGAGACCTTAAGATTTTAAACTGAAACCAGCAAATGAAGTTATTCACTCACAGTAATCAAACGCAGAGAAAAGGAACGTCAACTCAAAAATGTATGGCATTAAAACAGAAATGGCACTTAGGTCCTGAAATAAAAATATTTAGGCCTAGAAATCTATAGAATAAAAACTCTTCATTTTACATGCGATTTTATGTCAGGCAAACAAAATGCTCTTCAAAGAAGCAGATATTTTATTTTTAGAATAAAATAAATATAATGGAAAAAAAGAATATTACTGTCCTGCTCATGATTTATGGACAACAGTAAGCCACTCAGATCTCTGGAGCTCAGTTCCATCTTTGATAAAATGGGGACAATTTTGTCTGTTTTCCACAGAATGCAATTCAGTGAGGCAATGAAAGTGATCATGTCCTGCAAAGCATACATGCTGTACATATGAAGTTTGATATTATTTATTATTTTGCAATGATTGCAGTAATTTTAGGACAAATGATTTCCTAACCATACCATTGCTGATCCCTGGATTGCTGTTTGCCTGAATGAGACCTGCAGATCCGTCCCTTGCTTCATCCATCTGCCCTTCACTTTGCTCTCATCTTCCCTGGTTCTTCTGTTCCCAATCCATGTTACCCGCTCAAACTCCCAAATTCCCACTCCTCTTTATTTCCCATATTCCAACTCTAGCACCATCTCTCTCCTTGCCAGATGACGAACACTGCCTATCTCTGTTCCTTTGTTAGTCTACTGACCTTTAAGCCCAGTCATGAAAAGAACACGTACTTTGAGGCAAACATTTTCCACTGGTTTAATTTTAGCGGTAAGAGCAAGAAAGGAGGTACATCACACAAAAGAGGTCACTCACACAGAGGGAAGAGAAAGGCACTCAAGAGCACATTCTTCTAGTATCAACTCGTATTTAATTTTCTGCAGCAAATTGCTGTGCTGTGCTCATTTTAAGGGAAGGACAGAAAGGAGTGAAACAGCATAGAGTATCAACACTCCTCCAGGAGGCTGCATTGCTGGGGTATTAGGAGTACAAAATAAAAATCTGCCCTGAATAAATTGGTTTCACAAGGGATTTATAGAATTTTAGTTCTCCCAGAGTTTTACTTAATATCTTTGGGCACATCAAAAGCCTTTGGGATCATATCGGCCTTTGGAAGGCTAATAGTGACATTCCCATGGGATTATTATGAAAATCAAATTTAATACTATACATGAAATACTTTGGTATAAAGTGAGTGCTTAAAAATATTATTTGCTTATAAATTTATAATTAGCAAATATTATTTTTAGGACTCTATATCCAAGTGAAATTTGATATGTACCTTTACTGAGCGAGCTCAAAGGAAAAGCATGCTATTCATTGTTGAGGACTTAAGTGTGGTTACATAAAATCTTGAGAGTACTAAAATCCAGCCTCCTAAGAAAGTGAAATTCCTTGCTGTATCATCTAAGACTGACAGATATCCAGCCTTTAATAGAACCCAACAGGGACAGGATGTTTACAAGCTGTCCAAATATCATTCCTTTTAACTTCAACTGTAGCTATTAGAGTTAGCTTGATTCCATTGAAATCTTCCTTTCCATAATTTCTACCCATTTGTCACAGTTGTTTCTACTATGATGTTAAAGATAAAGTTGAATCATCATTTCGTGAAACACCTATTAGAAGGATAAAGACAATATGATGGCAGACAGTCTTCTCTGGTTTTAATTCTCAAGTTTATTTTCTTATGACATAATTTATACCTCTTTACTATCCTGGGATACTTTAGTTTTTACAAGAGACCCCTGTAGCAGATCCTATCTCCTGCTCAGTGCTATGACACATGATGAGAAGAAAGAATTAAAAAGTATTAAAGAGACAGTGATGAGGTACTGGGACGATCAGGGCTTGAACAGGCAAAGGCTTGAGCAGCAAAGGTTCTGAACAGCCAGAACCATCAATATTGATTGGTGACACAATCCTTGTTAAGTTGGGGTGAGGAGACCATGTGAAGGGTAGTCTCCTGTAGTTGCTAAGGATATGTTGTGGATGCGGGCAAAGTTTGTAAAAAAAAAAGATACAACACATTTTTGTGTTAGGCTAGGAATGGAATTTGGATAATAGTCACGCTAGCTGGGCTGTGTGTTATCTCATATGCTTTGGTCAGACTCACATCTTAAAACAAGCCAATTGCATGGTGAACTCTTTACATCCTGCACTGCTTACAGCCTGCTTTGGGCATGATCAATGGGGCAGTCTGCCTCAAGGTTTTTAGTCATTCAAAAACTCTATAGGAACTAGGTTTAACTGTAATATTTCTGAAACCAAAATACTATTCATTTATAAATAGATTTTAAGGATTCAGTATAGGTTTACCTTGAGTAGTATTACACACACACACACACACACACACACACACACACACACATTTTGTACCTGGGATCGAACTCAGGTCCTTGTTCTTGCAAGGGAGGTGGCAGAACCACTGAGCTAAATCCCCAGCCCTATATGTTTTGTATTCAAACTAACATGCTTTTAGAGTGGAAGAGGTGTTACAAGAAATTACACATAGAAAACGTATAAAATGAGATTATTAAAACAAAGAAAACTAATCATCTTATATCTAGTGTCTACCTATTCTTTTGTAGTCTTTCTTACTCTCCCCCAATTTGGACTTTTTTTTTTTTATATATTTATTGAGTTTATTGGTACACTCTAGGTATACAGTACAGTTGCATTCATTACTGGGATCTTGTATCTTTACATGACAGGTCTTGGTTCTCATTTTTTCCCCTTGTCCCTGCCCTGCCTTTACCCCCTCCTGCCCTCACCATTTACAAACACTTTATTTCCATTTTTTCATTTTCTCATATTTTTTTCCTCTCCCTTATTACCTTTCCCCTACCCTTCCCATTTTCCCTACACATTTAGCCCTTTTCTTCCTATTTCACATTGTTAATTATCTCATTAGGATCCTGTGTACTATTATAGTTTTTCACACCAGAGAATCTATTTGGTATTTACACATGTGTGACTCTTTTATTTCACTTAGGAGTATATCCTCAAAATGTATCCATTTTCCTATGAATGACTCTAGTTTCTCCTTCTTTATGGCTGGGTAGTATCAACATAGTGGAAATGGCCATACTACCAAAACTGTTATACAGATTCAATGCAATACCAATTGAAATTCCAACACTACTTCACAGCACTAGAAAGAAGAATCCAAAAATTCATTTGGAACCATAAGAGACCTAGAATAGCAAAAGCCATCCTAGGCAACAGACACATGGCAGCAGGTATAACAATTCCCATTTTGAAACTATATTACACAGCCACTGTGATGAAAACAGCATGGTACTGGCAAAGAAACAGACCTGAGGATCACTGGACCAGACTGGAAGACACAAAAACAACTCCAGATGTACTCAGCTATCTCATCTTTGACAAAGGATCTGACCATCCCCACTGGAGGAAAGACAGCCTCTTTAATAAATGGTGTTGGAAAAAACTGGATCTCAACCTGCCAAAGATTAAAACTAGACCCTTATCTCTCACCATGCACTAAATAAAATCCAAGTGGATTAAAGATCTAAACTTTCTTGAAGATAAATTAGGCAGAACTCTGGAAGACATTGGCATAGAAAAAGACTTAATGAACAAATCCTCAGTAGCACGGGAACTAGCAGAAAGAATCAACAAGTGGGATCTCATCTTATTAAAAACTTCTGCACTTCAAAATAAACCATCAACAGAACTAAGAGACAACCTACAATGTGGGAAAAATTTTTACCAGCTGCTTCTCAAAGGACTATTATCTAGAATATATAAAGAACTCAAAACAATCAGTCCCCCAAATATAAAGACCCAATTCAAAAATGGGCATCTGAAATGAACAGACATGTCTCAGACAAAGAAGTAAAAGCAGCAAGTAAATATATGAAAAATGTTCCACATCACTGGTCATTCAAGAGATGCAGATGAAAACAACACTGAGATTCCACCTTACCCCACAAAGAATGGCTGCTATCAAGAAATCACACAATAACAAATGTTGGTAGGGTTGTGGGGAGAAAGGAACCCTTCCCCATTGTTGGTGGGAGTGCAGACTGGTGCAACCACTATGGAAATCAATATGGAGATACCTCAAAGAGCTGGAATGGAACTAGAGGTTCCATTTGACCCAGACATAGCTGTGCTGGGTATCTTTCCAAAAGGATTAAAAGAATTAAAAGAATCATATCGCTGTGCACCCCTATGTTTATGGCAGCACAGTTTGTAATAGCTAAAACATGGAAACAGCCATATTGGACTTTTCTTCAGTATTTGATGGAATTTTGTTCATATGCATAAATATTGTTCTATTGTACTATACTCAACACTTTTAAGAGAACTACTTTTGATATACATAGTTTTCATTGTTATGTTTAAAACCACATTACCATACAAAGCTTGGGTACTGTCTTTTGTAAAAATTTTAAGCTTGCATTATTAAAACATTCTCCATACATTAATAACAATCTAAGACTATTAATACTTCCTTAGTATGATTCCCTATTACTTTTCTGTTGAATTAATACTTTCCATATATACTAGCTGCTGCTTTTGAATACTTTCAGCTTCATCAATTTATCAAAGTAATTATCTCTCTTTTCAAGTTGCAGATTAACATTTTTTATCAGGTCATCAAGTCTATAAAAAATTGTGTCAAGAAACCCTCACCCCACCCACACTTTACCTATTTTTATGTACTGAGTAATATACTTTGGAAAAAAAAGGAAGTGGTTATTCAACGTCCTCTAATTATGGTACTTTTTCTTGCTAAACTATGACAATACACTTGAAGAAAATTTAGCATATGAGTCTGCACGTTTTTTGCCCTCCTAGAATGAAAACTATTAGATTCAGAACTCTCTGTTCTCTCTCTCTTTACTGATTTTATTACTTTGTTTGAATGAGTAAGTAACATTGGTAAAGGTTGGTGGTTTCAAGAAGTACAGTGGTCCCTTCTCATCTGTGGGGCATATGTTCCAATACTCCTAGTGGATGCCTAAAGCCACGTCGTGTATGCGGTTTGGAATTCTCAAACTATATATTTATCGTTTAATTATATATCCAGCACAGTAAGTGATAAACAACAATCACTAATAATACAATAAAATAATTATAACAGTATACTATAATAAAAATATGTGAATATGTCTCTCTCCAAATATCTTACATTGTATTCACCCTTGTTCTTGCAGTGATGTCAAATGATCCAATGTCTACATAACAAAATGAGTGAGGTGAATGGCACAGGCTTTGTAACACAGCATTAAGCTACTGCACAAGGGTTATGTGAACAAAAGCAGTGGGGTACCTGCCACACTCAGTTTGATAGCTGAGATGACTACAAAGTGACTGGGGGTCAGGGGGCGTGCACAGTGTGGATGATTCATGCCTTGAGTAAGAGAGTGAGACAACATGAGATTTCAACACACCACACTGAGAATACTATTGAGGGTTTAATGCTTACAAATTGTTTATTTCTGGAATTTCCCATTTATTATTTTCAGACCATGGTTGACTGTAACTGAAACTCCAGAAAGTGAATAAAGGGGGACTATTGTCTAAGCAAATTCTCGTTTTGATGCTGAATGATTATGATACCTCTACAGTATTGTTCTGTTAAGCTATCACATGCACAACTCTGAACTGCTTCTCTGAGAGTTACTGTCACAATTAAACAATGGATACACCTCATTTCCCTTCAAGGGTATCCTGACTTTGCAAAGCCTTCATCATATTCACTGAAGCCAGCAGTTTAGTTTAGAAGATCCTGATTCATCTTGTTTGGGAAAGGTTGCCTGCCTGATATGTAGATCTGATGAAGTATTTTCTTTCCCTTCCTCTTGTCACATTCTTTACTCTTAATATCTTGGCATTCATTTACTTTTTTGTCTTTGTTTCTGCCTTCTCAGTAGTTACATTTTGTATTTTCTAATTCATCAAAACCAGAAAACTTCCCCATTGTTTCATTAGCCTTTTTATGTAGATATTTTGTCACTAATACAAGTTATAATGTAATTCCTTCTTTTCCTTCCTGTGGATGTTTAAGACTAGAGGCTTATAGCAAGTAATAGAGATAACTCAGTATTCCTCAGAGGAAACCTTTCATCTAAATATTGCAAATCTCTTTCGTACTCTTACTTTCCCATCCTTTTACTCCTACTATTCAGTTTTGGTCATCTGGAATCTCGGAGAGTTTTCTCTCAGGCAAGCTGCTTAGTTATTTTTTCCATTGCTGGAACAAAATACCAGATAATCACAACTTAAAGGAGGAGAGCATTATTTTGGCTCCCAGTTTCATCTCATGGTCGGCTGGCTCCACAAGAGAAAAAACATGGCAGCGGAGCATAGTGGAAGAAAGCTGTTCAAATAGTGGCAGCCAGGAAGCAGACAAAGAGAGGGAGAAGGCAAGAAAAAGGGACAAGAAAACACCCTTCTTGGGCACACTTCCAGTGGCCTTTCAACTGGGCCTACCTCCTAAAAGCACATTTAGAATCTACCGATGAGTATAACACCTCCATGATCCCATGATTTAGTTCATTTCAAAGTCACCAGCTAAATCATATCAGTCTCAGCATCGCTGAAAAGTCCAATTTCAAAGTCTCCTCTGAGACTCAAGGAAAATTCTTAGCTGTGAGCTCCTGTTGAGTTTTTTTTTAAAAAGTCAAATACTTCTAACATACAATGGCACAGAGTAAATATTCCCATTCCATATGGGAGGAATAGGGGGATAGAAAAATTGAAATAAAACAAGACTGAAACCCAGAGAGACAAACATTACATCCTGTAGTACAGGCTACATCCAGAACACATGGTGGTAAAATGTAAGTTCCAAATGGGTTGGGTGTCCCTTCCCTGTGTCCTCACCAGTTTCATCCTACAAGTCCTGTGTCCTGGGCTGGCTCCATTCAGCCTGCACATTTCCTCAGCAGACATTCCACTTTGCTGCCAGTCCCTGTGACCATGGAATTGGAACTTAATTGTCCTGACTGGCAGATTTTAACCCACTTCAAGTAAAGGGGTTGAATTTTTCGCCTCCTAAGAAAATTTCTTATATTGACATCAACATTTCAAACATGAGTAAGATGTTTCCTGTGTGGTTTTTATACTGCATACTAATTCTCCCCTAGGTTGGGAGCAATGTGCTTGGTGACCAAAAGGTGGTAATCAGTTTCCAGTGGTGTTAGTTATAAGAGAACGATTGGCTTTTCATCTCCTAACAACTACTCGTGAATATCCTTCTTTTTGTGATAGCATTCATTTCACATGTTCCTTTCTAGAATATTAAATGCGTAGGGAACTCATTTAGCTTGAATATATTTCTTTAAGCACTCACATTTATAACTCATCGTTGAAATTCTTTAAATTTTTGTGGTCCTTAATATTTTATACTGTTCAGTGTGTGTGTGTGTGTGTGTGTGTGTGTGTGTCTCTGTGTGTGTGTATTTGTCCATGATGGAGTTTGGTACAAGACAAGAAATATGCACCTCTCAAAAGTAAAAGTCTCCATTTAATTTTATATGGTCTCTGTCTGCTATTTATAACATCTTTTATTCTGCCAAATGCCAGTATTTCCTAGGGTCCAATATTTCATGAGCTTTGCAGCATTGCTGTGAGATAGGTAACATACCAATTTGTATTTTATAACAACTAAAATTGAGGAACAGAGAAAGTGTGTGATCTATTCCAGTGTGCCAGCAGCTCAGCAAGGAATGGCAGAGTAAAGATCAAGAAAATAATTTAATTCTGTGATTATCCTTTGGTGACTGTCAGAGCATGATGGGGCTAAAAGATTTTCTGAGAAACTAGCAGCCTCGTATTCAACTTTTAGAGAAATCTCTATGTGAGCTTATCCAGTAAAGTCCCCAAGCTCCTAACTAATGCACACTAACATTTAATGCTCTTCACTCAGGATGTCTTCCTGTGTTTTTCATCAGTATTCATAAATAAATTCCAGCTTTCACCATTCATGCTGCCAGCTATGGCCAGTTGTCTTCCTCGGACACTGCTGCATCATTCCACTCCACTGGACCAGGGAGTGAAGTCAGTTTGTCTCCCAGCACATCAGGTACATCATCTTCTACTTAGATTTTAAAGCTCCCCACATTCACAACCAATCCATTATCCAACCACCCTTTCTGTCTCATAGTCCCAGTCCCTATTTGTAGATCTCCCTTTTTCCTGCATCAGAATATCCCTTTGCTTTTGTACTTTCTTCTTTTCATTCATTTTGTGTTTCAGTTCTGCAGACATTCATTTAAGTCTTATTCCCCTCATGCCCTCTGTGAAGCCTCTGTTACCTGTTCTGGCTATATCAGAATCTTCACAGTAAAGATTAATTGTCCTCGTAGTGAGTATTACCTACATCGTTCTTTCATCGTATTTGTCAGTGTAGCCCTCCTAAACCATGAAGCTTCCTAGAGGGCAGGGATCATGGTTTCCTTCTGTCGTACCAAAAGCACAAAATACAATAAGTAAAGATAATAATTAAAACAAAATCCAGTGAATTAGATTTGTAAATTATGTGAGTGCATGTGTATGAATGGATTTCATACTTTGAGCACTTTTGTGCTATAGTTTGGATCTAAAATGTTCCCCAAAAGTGTGTGGGTTAAAGACTCACTCTCTAGTATGGCTCTATTGAGAGTTGATGGAAATTTTAAGACCTGGGTCTTGTTTGAAGTTTCAGGCCATTGGGGGAATGCCCTCAAATGGGATATGGGACACCAGTCTCTTCCTCTCTGTCCTTCTGCATCCTGCCCATGAGATGAGCTATTTGTTATGCTATCTGCCACCCACTGTTGCTATCTGGCACCTCCGTCAGAGGCCTAAAACCAACTGGTCTCCTTGACTATGGACTGCAACCTCTAAAACTGTGAGCCCAATCGCCCCTTTCTCTTTATAAGTTGATTTATTTCAGGTGTTACAATAATTAATAACTGGCCATCACGAGGGCTATAGAATAGAAATTGAGAATATGTAGTTTTGGTTTTTTATTTACATTTGTTTGTTTTTGAAGAATTATTTATCCTCAGCTATCGTTTGAATTTCAAATGCCTCCCAAAACACTTCCTCTTTAACTGGAAGTTGTTTTGCTACACACAAGAGCAATATTATCCTTGTCAAGATGTTGTAACATTTAATTTTCTCTCTCATTACCCTCTCATACTCTGAACATCTTAAGCCCTTATTTTTCGTTCTGTATAATACAGGACTAAATCTTGAATTTGGATATCAGATAAACCAAAATGGCATATGATCAAGCTTCATATTTTATAAGTGGCTGAAATTCATTTGAGATGACTGACAGAATAGTAGAAACACTTTTTTTAAAGAAGATAAGATATGAACAGATCTTAGTGCAGAAAAATTATAAATCAGCAGTCTTTGTTTTTAAATATTGTTTTGATCAAGAAGTTATACAATATTTGAAATGTCCCAATTTTATCTTTCGGTACTGGGGATCGAACTTGGGACCATGCACTTGTGAGGCAGGCAGTGGAACCACTAAGCTAAATCCCCGGTCCAGAACTGTCCCAATTTTAAAATATGAATTTCTTCCAATTTCATAGAGTTGTACCTGAAAAACCATTAAAAATGCAGACATGCACCCATTTGAGTCCAGGTTAAAGAAGTCTGTTCACCGCCTGCATCAGTCTGCCTACTGAAAATTCTTTCTTGTTATTTGCTTAAATTTTATTTGAGAGGATAACTATTACAAAGTTCTAAATTTAAGGTTTTATTCTTTTATTAAATTGAAATTTATTGTAATTTCTAGCAGTGCTTCTGCTCTTTAAGCTTCAGCGATTAGCAGAACTCATTTTCCATGCTAAGAATTTCCAGTATTACACTGCCCAGTATGGTAGCCACTAGCTGCATATGACCTTGAGCAATAGTGATTGAGTGAAATGAATTTTAAATTTTATTTGTTTACCTAATTTAAATTAATTTGATTTAAATAATTACACATGAGTAGTTCCTGCTATGTTGGTCAACAGGACTCTAATATTTGACAGAATACTAAGAATTTCATGTGCTGCTTTTAAAATCTTTTAAAAGAGATTGATATCTATGTTTACTTTATAAGGATATTTTTGTTCATAATTAATAGGTTTATGCTCTAGAATGGATTTTGTTGCTATTGTTATTTCTGTTGCTATAATACTCTCTTTTTTCAATGGTCTTTTCCAGGTCT
The DNA here is from genome assembly GCF_012274545.1 of Fukomys damarensis. NCBI lineage: Eukaryota > Metazoa > Chordata > Mammalia > Rodentia > Bathyergidae > Fukomys > Fukomys damarensis. Next base: position 19,582,258 of record NW_022900926.1, on the reverse strand, counting down.
TAATTTCTGTAATTGTTTTCAATGTTCCTTTCTATGGTTTATCAACTACTATACAATATCTATCCATCTATATATTTATATGATATATATATGTGTATATGAAACATACACACACACACACACACACACATATATTCTTGAACTCATAGGAAAACCATGATGAAGTGAATCTGGAGGCAGTTGGAGACACGCTGTTTGAGATGTGAACAAAAATATTTCAATTTGAAAGGGGGTGATTTTTGCCTCAAAAGGGACAGTTGGCAGTATCTAGAGTGTGTTTGCCTTGACGGGGTTGGGATTCTTTTATATTTAGTGGAGAAGTGGCAATACAGCAGCCTATATTAACTACAATGCACAGAAAAAAAAGCTCACAACAAGGAATCAACCAGCCAAAAAATCTCAATAGTGCCAAGGTTGAGAAGGCCTGGTTCATGCAAACATTTTAGAAAGACATCCCATTACTTTTATCACACAAAGCCTTCACTTGAAAAGAAGAAATGAAAATCATTTGCTATATGTTTGTAAAATGTGAGAAGCTCTGTGGTTTCGGATTTTCTCTTCCCTATCAGAGATCCACTGGGTCAGTGACTACACTGATCAACTCATGAACCTAACAACGCTTTCCGAATTCCTTTATTGTTTCTTTCTTTTCCCTCTGAAACTTTCATAATATAGTTTGATTCCTGATTTGTGCTTTATCTTTTCACAGTGCACCACCTGTGCTGTAGCAAAGCCATTTGGCAATCATGAACCCAGAAGATAATGACGTGATGGGAGTGTGACTTTTTGAATTCTGTATTTGGAAGGGCTCATTTCACCTTGCAAATATTATATTTGGTAGTGTATCAGCCCAGTTAATCTTCTTAAGGCAGGAAATAATTAATACAACCTTGAGGGAGAGCGTGGCTAGCTGGCCAGAAGGAAATCTGACCACTGGGTAAAATGTACCTCGTTTCTGGTTCAGCCCTAGTGTGAAATTCCCAGGGTTCACAAGAAGGTTCACAGAATCTTGGCAAATCGATTTCTTAGTAAACTGGATAGTGTCAGATTCCAAAAGAATTGTGAAAGTTTTACCTGGATTCAAATTTTAAGTATAAATTTTTTTTCACTTCAAGCAAGAAAGCTCCATGCAATATTGAGGAAAAATCCAAGTTTCTTACTTTGGATAACCTATTGGAAGATACAGTTGAGTGAGAATAAAATCTCCAAGGAGACACAATTCATAACAACCCATCCAGCCTCTTTCAGAACATGAAGGAGTTTTCAATGGGCCTGGCTGCTATCACTGCACCAACAATTTCACATTGTTCATTATCACATTGTATCATAAGGTTCCCACATTCAAAGCCAAGCTAGGGGGAAAATATTCTCCCAGAGGGTTTTTCAAAGTTCTCATGAGACAGAAGAATGCATGGGACATTTTCTATCAAGTTCCAAAGAGTGTAAAAGAAAGTATAATGATAAGAATCAAGGGGAAAAAAACATTCCTAAAATGTTGTTCCTGAAATGAGTACTAGCAGGCTGTAAAGGTGAAAAGTCACATTTCTAAGCTCTGATAGTAGGGCTGCACTTTGAAATAAAAAAGGTAGAAATCCTTGTTCTGATGTGAGCAGAATCAAGGTCTGATAATACTGCACACGATTTTTAAATCTTGCAAACCCCATCTATCCACTTACTACCGGAAGGGCTGCTTTGCCTGGCCCCCAGGGGCCTTAGCAGGCAGGCTGACTGCAGCCCTGCTAAGTCAGCAAATGGAGGCTGTGTTCTGGGTGGGCGTGCTGCGCCTTTTAAAGGAGCCACAGCTTGCCACGGCCTTCGAATCATTACAGGCTCATGATAAAATTTCTGGCAATTTAATTAACACAAAGACATTTGAATAATTTCTAGTGTTGTATAATCTCCTTCTGTCTGAGTATCATATAATTAAGGACATTCAACTGGAACAAAATTAGCCTACTTTAAGGACACCCCAAACAAATTCAAACATGCTGAAGTTATTTAATCATTGGTGCTGAGAAATGATACGGTTAAGATGATGAACAGAATTTGTCCATAGTGTCTTTGATTGAAGGGAACGCTCTTAGAAAGATATTGATCTCTGAGATAAATAAAAACACTGGGGTTTAAAATTACATTGATTATTACTAACTACTCCTTTTTCAAAGAAAGCAATACAAGGTCCATCAGCTAAGATCTATAGCCTCAAATCAAAGGCCATTTTTCAGTGTTCAAAACATGGAAAAAATGTTGTTACCAAATCTATCTTTTCAATCACCCCATAACATAGGTAGCAGCTGCTGTCAGCATTGACACATGATAACATGAAGAGTGATGATAAGTTATTCTTTCTGGGTTTTTTTGGTAATCAAGCACTCTGAAATTGTGATTGATTGCTGGCTCCAACTGATTTTTTTTTTTTTTGAGGGCAAGATTCCAAAGGATTTCCTAAGGCCAAATCAAAAATAGTAAAGTGAAAAAAATTATAAATTTACCCTAATCATTGAGGCTAAAAACTGACTTTCAAAATATTCCCAGGGAAGTCAAACCTTTGGACTCAAATTGCTAGGAAATGATTCTAATTGTTTCAATAAGAGATAAAAATAGTCTGGAGTGTTCTGTTTTGGTTAATGGCAAGTGGAGTTTTATACCAGGGAAAATTCACATCCCTTCTACAGTTCACTGGCCTCAATGCCTTTCTTTGAACTGAAAGAAAGCTGTGAGTAAAGGCTTGAACTGATTCATAATACAAATACTAGGATTGGCCCCCAGCAAACGGTGATGTTTCCCTTTTGCTGTGTGTAGGTAACTGATAATCCAGTTGAACCTGGGAAGATCTGAGTAATGTCAGTACACGAATGAGTGATTAGGCCAAGTCTGCAGCACAACACACTCTTCTCTAGTTCCAAGTCCCTAGCCCAGTCATGAAGAGGATGCAGTTTTTCCCATGAAGGTAATAAATGGCAAGACTCCATGTGTTCATTGAGGCGACACTTGGATATTATGGTAAACTGAGAATAAAGTGAACCTGCCAAATCCTCCTTCTTAAACCATCCCCTGACAGGAGACTAAAGAAATGCTCAAGAAAATTAATGCAGATATTTTAAAAAACCGAGTGGAAAGAAAATTGTCCACTGAGGGGGGAGTCAGTCTGAAACATCTGACAATAGAAAGTACTTTAAGCAAATACTGCAGCTGTATTTTAAAAAGACTGGCTAATTTCATGATCAATAACAATATTTGTAAGCCGGCATGCTAAAAGGGAAAAATTCAAATCTCATGCTTCAAAGCCTAAGTTAGCTACTGCAGGTGTCCAGGAGGAATATTTCCATTACATCTATCATTATAAACCAGCCCAGGCAAATTACCACCTACTTCAGGCTTTATGTGAAGCATGAGAAATCGGTCCTTGCAAATGGCCTAAAACGATGTGAAGTGTATGACATGGAGATTGTCTGGGCTGCCATCCCATTAGCTAAAGAAGAGAGGTGCTAGGGCTATGTAGGATTGGGTGGGACTCAAATGGAGAAGGCAGCAGGGTATAAGGAGTTCGATTCCTTATATTTGGATAATTTGATGCTGACAACAGTCTTTCCCTTACCCATTGGTAAAGAGTGAGAGAAGAGAGACAAGTGCCTAAAAATGATGTCAGCTAAATGCTCCAGGTTTAGTTGCGTGACAGAGAGACCAGGGGCTTATTCAATTTCTAATGCATATTTGTGTGAGTAGACAACTCAGTAAAATCCCCATCATCTCAGTATGTGATGCCAGTTTTCTGCAGTGGAATTATGGAGTTTGTTTTTAAAATAATTTATAAAAAAATGTTGGAGGAAATTTAATGTGAAAAAGTTTCAACGCTGCAACGAACTAGTGTAGTAAGAGTTATACAAGCCTTCTGTATAACCAAGTCATTTTGAAGATCAATTTTAAGAGACTTCATTAAAAATCAGTGTGAAAGGAAAAGAGGAATTGCTCTGGACTAGGAATGGTGCCTGTGGCCGGCAACAGGTAGAAAGGTGAAGGGAAAGAATGAATGATGCATATATGGAAATATCACAGTGAGCCATGTTAATTTGTCCAATATGTGTAATAATAAAAAACAAAGAGTCTGTATTATGGAAGAGCTGCAAAAGCGTTATCATAGGGAAGCTGGACTTAACAGGGTAGGTGTCAAGGACAGCACAATTCTGAGCCAGAGTGCCGTACAATTGCTGCTTCCCAATTCGGACTAATTGTAGGAAGAAGCAGTCTGATTTATAGGGTAGTTTTTAGAATTACTTTGAAGTGGGCCGATGCCATAATTGCATTAATCAAGAGCTTCCTCGTCTTGCAAAAGATGGGCCAAAGGCAAACACACTGATTCTTAGCCAATGATTTCTTATCTATGAACAGTCTCATAATTTGAAATACTTTGGCTACCAAATGGTGTTCAGTAAGTGGCTGAAATATTTTGACTGCCAAATGATATCTATCGAGTGGCTGGCCAATGTGTCAACAATTTAATATTAGTAACTTATATAGCTAAAAGTAAAGACTTCTCATGCATTCAATTAATTCAGGAGGGAAACAAAAAAGGAAAAACCAAAGGGGGACAAAAAAAACCCACCCAGAAATACTGGATGCTTTTGCCAACTTCTGCAGAAAGATCATGGTATAATAAAATCTTATGGTCTCCCTTAATCTTTGTAACATATTATGGTAGTTTGATTCTCTCATTACTATCACGGATACTTTGGTAACGTCAGACTAGAAGCCACTCTTCCCACCAGTGTTACCTCTTGTGTGCCTCCGTGGAGAAACTGTGACATAGGACTTGTGTCTTACATGAGCAATGATCTTGGTAAGGGCTCACATTACAAGTGAGCCTGGTGTGATTGCAAAATGCTACCTTAATGTCTCCCACCTGGAAACAGGAACTATTCGGTAGGCATTCCCATCCACGGAGCGCTGAGCTTTGCACTTCTTTTTCAGCAGTAGCTTTTTTTAATTTGAGCACCTTCTCAAAGCTATGCCTTCAGTATAGCTAACAAACAGTTTTACCTACGATCTGTTCAGATTAGAGCTTGAGAACAGGAAATGCAAAGGCCACTGCTGGCTCATGTCCTGTCACAGCTGAGTGTGGCCATGCTCTTTGTTTACTGAGTGGGTGTGATAATAAGGCAATGCCTTCAAGCTCTCTGAGGTTTCAGGGAGAAAGGCACTCTGGGAGAACAGTTGTTATTATTTCCGAGACTTCCTGTCTCAAGCCATCGTACAGGCTGAGGGTCCCGAGGTGGTGCTGTAATAGCAGGACTAATAATGTGCAGTAACAGCGCATCTCACATGAGGCACGCCGAAGGCATTATATGCATTCATTCATTAAACCTGAACACACCCCAGAGATAGGTTAACTGCTATGATACCCCTTTATGCCAAAGTAAATGAAAACAGAGGAGGAATCAACTTAGTCAAGACTGTATGATAAAATGATGGTGAAACTAGAGCTAAGATGATGTCCTGAAGTTCCCTAGTGATTCAGTGAAATACCTGATTTCCTTTAGCATGCGCATATACCTGCCTGTATGCTTGTTTTAATTTTGCACCACTTTGTTCTAGAAATAACTAAAGAATAAATATATTCAAGGTATCTAGGAAACACAAGCTGAGAATAAGTGGTGAGGAAGACAACTCAAAGAAAATAAAGTTATACAAATAAGATAAAGCCCAGAATGAAGTAGAGCTTCTGTTTTGTGTGAATAATGCCTGACAAACACTCTCCACACCGGTAAGTTATGTATGAAAGGTTTCCCCAGCCATATGCTTTCAGATGAAAAGCTTCTGTGCCCTGGGGAGGAAAGGGCTGTGGAAAATAGTAAAATTTTGTAGCACTAGACTTCAAGGTAGATTGCTGAGTGGAAAACCAGAGCAGAATTTTGGGACCCAGTAGAATCCTAATCTTGCTACCTCTTCTAAAGGGTAAACATAAAAAGAGGATGACACTGCCCCACCACCTGGGAAGGGGAACGTTAGACAATGGAGTAAATAAGAAGAGCACAGGGCAGTGACAGCGGCGATGTAATGCTCCACTCCAGGTAGATGTGTTGGAGGAGATGGGTGCATTAATGACAGGTGGGGCAGTGACCCATGGTTTTGGCAGAGTTTGTAGGTGCAGAGACATGTTGCAACAGCAGGATAGCAGCTCATAAGCAAACACAGTGGCAGTCACATAGTGCCACTGACATGTTTGTGTGGTATCAACACAAGTAAGCAAAGTGTCAACCTGAGCAAGGATTGTGGAGCTGCAGCCCTCTGTGGGATGGCCCTGTCCTCAGCTCCTGTGTTAGCCCCAACCTCAGCTCCTCAGCGTCTAACTTCTTTTTAAATTGAGCTGTTAAATATATTTTTACTTAAAATATATTCTTATTGAACTAGCCGGGCTTTAATGCAATTTTTGAAAGAGGAAATCAACTTCTAAAGTTATTTTTTAGTATTCTGTTACTCTTATTAAGGATTTCTATTTTGTTTGTTTGTTTGTTTGTTTGTTTGTTTTGAGACAGGGTCTCACTATGTAGCTGAGACTGATCTGGAACTCACAATGTAGCCCAGGCTGGTCTCGAACTCACAGCGATCCTCTTGCCTCAGCCTCCCAAGTGCTGGGCTTACAGGCATGCACCACCAAGACAGGTGTGTTTTCCTGTTGTTATTTCTTGAAGTCCTGATCTAGGCAAAGCCTGTGGAGAGAATTGGATGTCAGCGAGAACTCCAGGTGCCTTATTATCTAGTGAAGATCAGCTCTAGCTCCCCAGAAGTTCAAAGCTCTCTCCATGCTTTTAGCCCATGCACAGGGCTTTATTTCTCATGGTCCTCTCCGTCTAAAGGTTTCTGAATTTACTGAATTAGTTGTTAAAGGATGATCCTGTACTCTCACATATGCTGCTGTTCTGCAACATTTCACCTCTGTTTCCTCAGGAAATCCCCCAACTCATAAAGAACTTTGCAAATGTGGTAAATTCAATCATGACTTTTTTTTTTTTTTTTTGGACTAGAAGGAATTTACATTTAACAACAAGCTATTTCAAGTTGAATACTAAAAATTCTTATTCATTCATTCACTTCTACCAAAAAATTAAGTGTTTACATTGTGCCAGGCACAATTTGAAGTTTATGGGTTTATCAGTTAACAAAAATGATAAAGACCTTTGTCCTCCTGGAGATCAAACTATAGCCAGTGTTTGAACCAAGCTATTCTATGTCCCTAGAGTTTATCTCAATCATTCCTTCTCTGACAAGCTGCAATCACTCCTTAATTTTTCTGCCTCTTCTTTCACATCTCATTTTGGAATTAAAAATAAAGCTCTCCAGTTATCTCTCTCTCCTTTTTTTTTTTTTTTTTTTTATTTTTTTTTTTTTTTGTGGTACAGGGGATTGAACTCAGGACTTTGCACTTGTGAAGCAGGCAGCGAAACCACTGAGCTAAATCTCTGGTCCCTCCAGTTATCTCTTGCATAGCTGAACCATTAATATGGTTAACTTTTAAACCTAGGTTCTCAGTTTCCTTCTGTGGTACTCTAAATAAAATAATTAAATGTTTTCTTAATCAAAGACAGTTACTTCCTCTGAGTAATTGTTCTGGAAGGTAAAAAGACTTGAATCATCTCTCTTATTTGGATGTAAGTAGTTACTAGATAGGAAAAAATAGGAAAAAAAATCACTTAGGGCACTAATGTATAACTTTAAACATTTCTTTAGAGAACAGCTGTCATGTAAAGTTTTCACTTTTCAGTATGCATACTTCTCCCATTTCAACCACAATGACGGCCACATTGCATAAGAGCCACCTCATGGGGTAAAATGTGGGAACAATAATCACATTTTCTCATTTTCAGAGCAAATATCTAAGATATGATGATGAACCTAGAGAGATTTCTTGTTCTATTATCCTTGACCTTCCACTGAGGTTATATATACTTCAGTTTTATTACACATATTACTAGTTATTAGTAGTTTGTTCATAACAATTTTTAGTGATTTTTGAACTACTTCCATAAACATATTGGCCTTTTAAAAGGTGGCCCATTGATAAGCAATACATCCACTTCCAACTGCTTTGGAAGTCCACCAGAAATCTCGGTTTTCTTAGCCAGGAATGACTAACTCTGTCACAGACAAAAGAGGATAAAAAATTAAGCAGCATTCCCATTCCACACAGAATGAACCTTGATTGGAGACTGTATATTCCAAAATAAACGTAAGTATTAAGGAACACTTATCAGAAAATTAAATGACCTAAAATGTGTATAGACATTGATGAATATCTTTAAACCCATTCATCTTTTAGAAAAATAATATTATTGCAATATAGAAGTCTACAAGATTCCCGGCATTGAGTCCTGGGAGAACAAAACAAAACAAACAACTTCAAACACTTTGCTTTACCAAGACAATATTCAGGTAACTTCAATAACTCTGAAGTTATTTATTTGACATATTCCACAGGAAGATTATCACCTGGTAAAACCATTGTCTGAAGGAAGACTGATCTAGATCTGACAATGCATACATACAAGAGAGGACCTTTTGGAAACGGGACTCCACAAATTTTCCAGAGCAGATAATTTTGGTTGAGATGAGGTTATTTGTGAATTAGGCAAGGGAAGATTATTTCCTGAATGTTTGGGCAGTGACCAAAAAATACTGGAGTCTTCTCTTTCATTATGAGAAGGGCAGAGGTATCAATTCCTATAGGTTGAGGATGAGGGCGTCCATTGATAATGTGACACTAGCTCTTATAAAGAGGAAATTACTTCTGAATAGAGCATTGCAAGGATACCTAAATGGTGTTCTGACGAGGAAAAATTTTGTGAAATAGCAATGTAATCTGTTTGATATTACCAGTCACCAATCCTATTAGGTAAATATATGGCCATTAATTCCTTCTTCAAGAAGTATTAATTTTTCCTAATTCCTCTCTCCTGAGATGGAAATATCCTTAAAGAAACCAGTCTTGAGCACTAAACTAAGCCCAAGAGACAGAAGAGGGAAAGGTCAGAAGTGTCTAATTTGAACAAACAAGGGGCTCTGGCAAACAACAATTTTATCTAGAGAAGCCAGATGACCCTGCTGAAAAAAGAAAACAAATGAAAACAACAAATCTCTTTTTTAGTAACTTTTACCCTGATTAGCTTTTCCTTAACCCTGCTGTGAGGAAGTAGGACTTAGGTTTACTGAACCACAAGAGTTTTCTAGTACATCAGTAAATGTGAAAGGTAGCCTTAGAAATGCAAACATTTTAAATTTTAATTAACTTAGCAGTTACTGTATGTCAGGCATAGTTCCAAGGTTGTTAAAAATATCAATTCATTTAATCCTCCTAAAAGTTTATGAGGTAGACATTACTATTTCTAGGGAAATCTAGTGTTCAAGCAGAGGTAGAAGCCCAGCTATTGACTATTCACTTGGTTTCCTTATATGTGTAATGATAGAAAGATTCATGCTCACCAACTGTGGGTTAAGAAGCTCAGGCTACTGACAAGTGGAAGAGCTTGAGGCATGTTCTCTTACCATCCGTCCACGCTGTCTGCTGATGCCTACAATCTGCCAAAGCCAACACGTTGTAAGTTCTCAGGTAGTAAAAACATCTCAATAAACAAGATGTTCTTTCTGTGTAGAGAAAATAGTAATCTTCGGGGATACTCATTAAACATTTTTCCAAATCTCCGTAAACCAGGAATTTAGTGTCAGAGGTAGGGGAAAGCTCACCTCTAAAAGAACTTAGGAATTCATTTGGAGGAAAAGCCAGAGGTCCAACAACAAATGTTAAAAAAAAGGGGGTGGCTTCAACCTCTGTCTTCTGCTTTTATTATTACAGGTAGTGCGCCACTAATCTCAAAATCTGAAATCCTGAAATGTTTTAAAATTTGAAACTTTTTAAGTGCCAGTATAACACCATAAGTGGAAATTTCAACACCTGACAACATGTGCTGGGTAGCACTCAAAACTCAGGAGTGCTAAAAATATTGTATAAAATTACCTTCAGGCTATGTGTATAAAGAGATATGTGAAAGCTAAATGAATCCTGTGTTTAAAGTTTGGTTCCACTCCTAGATATCTCATTATGCATATGCAAATATTTTTTAAAAATCCAAAATCTAAAACACTTTTGGTCCCAAACACTTTAGACAAGAAATATTTGATTTGTATTATCAATTTCATCATCATCATCATCATCATCATCATCATCATCTGTGAAGGCACTCAGATTGGGCAACCATTACAAAAGTGTATTTTTGGGGAAAAGGGAGAGAGAGAGAGAGAGAGAGAGAGAGAGAGAGAGAGAGAGAGAGAGAGAGAGAGACCAAGAAAGCCGAAGCAGTAAATGTTTAGAGAAACACCTTTTAAAAACTTAGAAATAAAAGACAAGAAGGTAAAACTGAACATAAAAGAATTAAAATTCCAGTAGAGTGAAATGTCAAGTTTGAAAATAAGATTAAATAATTGAGTTTTAAAACAGAAGATAAAAGTGTGGATCATTAAAATTATAAAACTACAGATGATTAAAGGATAAGATAAAATACTTAAGCCCATAAGATAAAAAGTTTAAATGTAAAAATAGATAGAACTAAGGATTAGTAGGAATTAATCACTAAGAAAAAAATTAAGGCATTGAAACTAAAAATAAAGAGGATTACATGGAAATATGTTAAGAAGAAATTAAAGAGCTCCAGAACAAAATGGGAAAGAAAAATAAAAATGGTCTCCCAGGAGTTAAGAAATGAGTTTTGCTTAAAATGTTCATATACTGGGATGACATCCTTTCTGAATTAAGACCTAGAGAGGGAGAAAATATGGGAGTGAGTTTCACCTTGCCAGGCATACAAACTCCACAGAGACCCCCGAAGTTGTGTCTGACATGTCAAAACACACACACACACAAAAACAAAAACAGACTTTATACAAGTGGAGAATTGGGACACTCCTGCACTTTCCCTGCCTTATCCCAAGACATTTCATTTTGTTTTCTTTGGTGCCCATTAACATGCTTTCTCCCTTCTAAAAGCAAGGTATTTAATTTTCAAGAACAAAAATATTCTATTTACTGTACAAGTTGTTGAACATCAGAGAATCTAAACCATGAGCAATGGCCACACTGATAACAAATTATTTTTGTTAAATGTTGTTTTGTAATTTGTAAATTTATCTTAATACAGGTATCCATGCATTTAAAACATATTTTAAATGGTTAGATTGTTAGTTTTTTCTCCATAACTAACAAGGTTAAGATGGTATAACATGGCCACCATACAGAGTAAAAACTTTGCTTTTACCATTTTTACCTTTACCATGCCATCATCTATGAAGTTTTTCCCATCTTCATAAAAATGTTTTAAATACCCACTGTTGTGAACATAGACATTGGCTCTCTTGACTTCAATACTAGGGCAGCACAGGGTGGCTGGCTGACTCAGAGCTATGGCTACATCTGTACCCGCTTCCTTTTGGGAAACATTTATTCTTTCTCCCTCAGCTGCTCCCTATTTTGCCAACATGCGTTATTTGTCTTTCGCATTCCAGTTGGGAATTGCACAGCCTGCATTGCTTGGTTCGCAACAGTCACTGAGTTGAGTCAGTCCCAGAATCTCACCTCCTCACCTGCAGATTATTCCGGGAAGTGAGAATGTGACCTAAAATGGCCAGCCAGAGCTTCCCAGAGCTTGTCCTTGTCTCAGTTAGAGAAGAGAAGTACCCAGAAACCCTGAAGAGGGAGCGTTGAGAGAAGGAAACAGAGTGTAAAGAGCTAAACCTTGAGGCAACATCATCAGGAACTGTCTTTGTAGGGTTGGTCGTGAAGCTGAGACTGTTCCGGAGGGAGGTTGTTGGCAGTAGGTCCAGGCAGATATCTCTCATTCTCCTGTTGCGATCAGAGAGCGATGTCCAATCAAAAGATGACTTGGCTCCTCATTTAATGAGAAACTATTATTTTTTATTCTCTTGGATAAGTAGGTAAAGTAGCCTTGGTTAGCATGGTTTAATTCACACACTGAGCTCATAATTTGCAGTCTTTTGTACATTTCAAGGCCCATTGCAGAAATGAGTTTCTTATCTCAGTTTTCTTTCACAAAAAATTCTTTTTTTTTCCTCCAGGACCCATTTTAATCATTTAGGACTAGAAAATCTGAGAAAATTTGCAAAAATGTTTGATTCCTAATTGCTGTTTTGGAGTTGATGAAGATTTCCCTTCAACCACATATTTAAAGAGCTCATTTCAAAGAGTTACCCATGAAGACAAATTATTGAACCCCCTAGCCTGGCCACAGATTCTGTTAAACACACTGAGATTCTCTGTGGGAGGTTATCTCTTTCTTTACTGGTATTGAATTCTTCCTATTTGCTAACAAATTATTTTGATAATATAAATTTTTAATAATACAGGAATAAATTAGTTATACTTATGGGATGGGATATTAAGAATTCATTAAAAATTAATTCAAATAAGTGAGAAATGAATTTGGGGGCATCAAAATAGAAACAAGTATAAACTGGATCCCAAACGTGAAACAGTTATTATGATAGGCAGTTTCCAATAGATTATCCTATATACCTCATTTCGTCTCTCAAGAACTCTTTTGATATTTTTCCATGTTGTAGAGAAAAATAAATGAGGCTCAAAAAAGCTAATCTTTTTGTCACTGTGCTCAACAGATGTAAGACTGGAATTCAAGATTATATCTCATTATGAAAGTCAATATTTCCATTGTAGTATGTGAACTTATACATATATTCTTTTGAATAAGGACTGTAAGGAACTGAAACAAAGGATATAATCTATTATATAATGATAAATTAAATACTATTTACTGCAATAACAGTTTGAAAAGGGTTGGTGATTGAATTTTATCAGACGTTTTTTACTTATTTCCTCATATGAGCAAACAATCTGGTGCTGTCCTCTGAATAAAAGAAAATTAACTTTAAGCAAAAGTACTAGTCTTGAGAATCTACCACACTGCACTGACTGCTATAAAGCACACCATCATCGTTAGTTATAAAACACACCGTTTTTACAGCTTGGAACATTTCTAAGGGAAATGCTACCAAGTGATGGAGGTAGAGAGGGGAGGGGAAAGTGACAAGACAAGAATTAAGATGTGTTATGTGCATGGACCAAACCACCACAGTGAACGTAGTCATTATGCACTGCAAATATGTGCTACCTTAAATAAAAAAGAAAGTATACATTTTCACATTTACCAGTGTGACGGATACTTTCATGTGCTGGATCGTAGGGTGCCCAGCTATTTGTCCAAATATTACAGTGTGTCCAAGAATGCAAAATTGGTAAACTCAGCAAAGCCGACTGCCTCCCTGTGTGAGTGGGTGTCATCCAATCTGCTGGGACTGAATAGAACAAAGAGGTAGAGGAAGAGTGAATTCACTCTGCCTATTTGGGCTTCGACTTTTGTCCTCATACTGAGAAATATATTACTGACTCCCGAGATTCTCAGGACTTTAGACGTTCACCAAACGACCCCACGGGTGTGCCCGACTCTCCAGCTTTACAATGCCATGTCTTCCACAATTACATGAGCCACTTCCTCCTAACAGTGTGTGTCTGTGTCTGTGTGTGTTATTTCTGTTTCTCTGGAGAAGTAGAAGACCATGAAGAAAGGTAAAATTACAGCAAGATAAATTATCTTAAGAAAGATAAATTATAATATTTAGGCCTGGGAATGCAGCTGCATGGTAGAGCACATGCCTAGCATGATCAAGTACCTATTCTCTGTGAATGGCTAGACATTTTAGGCCTGGAAGTCAATCAAGTCTCTGCTACAATTATTGAATTCTGCTTTGGTGGCCAAAAAGCAGGCATAAGGCAATAGGTAAACAAATGAGCGTGGCTGTATTTCGATAGAGATTTACTTATGGACATTGACATTTGAGCTTAATATAATTTTCATATGTTAAGAAACATATTTTTTCTTTTGACTTCTTTTAATCTTTTGAAAACATGGAAAATAAATTTGGATCTAGAGATCTACAAAAGCAGGCAGGGATCAGGGTTTGATCTGTGGAATATTGCTTCATATCACATTAATTATAAGATATAGTCAGATCACAAAAATATTAGAATGTAAAAATATGTGCATGTAAGACTGAAATGTGATAGTTCAGTACTATAGATAGTATACTAGGTCTTTTGTGTTTCCCTGGAATCAATAATTTATCTTCATAATGTTTCACCATCTCATCCTTTGGAAATCAATTCAGATTTTGGCACCATTTTAGGCACCATTTTTAGCTTTTGGCAACATTTTAGCCTTTGAATATAAAGTCTGTCCCTTTTGAAGATAAATGTGAGAAGAGACTTGAGCCAGAGAAGGCTAAGAAGAAAGTGAGAGTTGAGGAATATGAAGAAGTCTTGGAATCTGAACGTTCAGGAGAATAATGATACTTGCCATTTGCATATTCTTTATATTTTACAAAATAGCACTACATACACAGTTTTATTGAATTTCATCATGAGTTTCTGTGGTACTCTGAGGAGAAATTAGCTGCAGTTCATGCAGTTAACATACGCCTAAGTGAATTAGAGTTATATGGCTGGTAAGAGTTACACACAATTGTTCTTCCTTTGGCAAACAGCTAATATTTAGTGTTTCTGAGGATGAAGACTAAATATACATATTTCAAAACACCGTGAAAAAAATAAGAGAAAGAAAAATCTAATGTTCCTAGAGCTTTAAGTAATCTTCAGCACTTAAGCAAATTAAAGAAGAGAGATTTCTCATTCATGATTATAGAATCACAGCTTTTCTTTCATTTTCTTTACAGTATTAACTTCATCAGAACCTACTTGCATTAGTCACTTTACCACTGCTGAGACAAAATGCCTGACACACAGATAGAGAAGATATTTATTTGGCTCAGAATTTCAAGGGTCCAGTCTACAATTGCTAGCTTCAAGGGAAGAGTAGCACGCCAGAGATCTTGGCAAAGTAAAGCTTCTTACCCAATTGCAGCCAGAAAGTTGAAAGGATGAAGAGGAGAGAGAAATGGATATAGATAGATGATTGATAGACAGACAGACAGACAAAGACTCTCCACAGTAAGCCCTCAAGCCTCAGAGAACCACCTCTTCTACCTGGACCTGCACCAGCTAACAGCTCTTTGAGGTATGAATTCATCAATGGATTAATCCACTGGTAAGCAAAAGGCCCCATGATCTAATGATTCCAAAAGCTCCACCTCTGAACTCATGAAACTTTTAGGGGATATTTTAGATCTAAAACTTAACATTCTATTCCTGACCCCTAAAAGGCTCCATGTCTATCTCATTATACAAAAGCATTTAGTGCATTGCCAAGAGTCACCAGATTCTCCACAGTCCCATCATTCCTCTAAAGTATGTGTCTAAATTTCCTTGGAGACTCAAGGAATACTTTAAGTGGTGAGCACCTGTAAAAAGAAAAATGAAAGTTAAATGCTTCCAACATACAGTAGCAAATAGTAAACATTTCCATTCCAGAAGTGGGAAAGGGAGGATTAAAAGGATTTGGCCAAATCAAGACCAGGACCCAGCAGGGCAAACATTAAATTCTATAGCTCCATGTGCAGAGTGCAGGGCATGTATTAAGGAGACGTGAGCTCCTAAGGGCTTTAGTAGGCACGTCTCTATGGCCGCGCCAGTCTGCAGTCCATGTTCCTTCTCTCTTGGCCTGGCTTGGCCTAACCTGTCACTTTCCTCTACAGACATTCTGTGTTCCTGGCAAATCCAACTTTCTGGAGTCTTTATGGAAGCTTTGACTCCAGTCTTACAACCTCTTTCACCTTTTCATCTTTGGCTTTGATCTTCCCCACACAAGAGGTCGTGGCAGACAATGTAACTCTGCCACGCCACATTGCCTGCCCTCTAAGGCCTTTTTCTGAAATCTGAGTAGACACCTCCATGACCCCACAACTCTTGAATGTAGCATGCCTATAACATCTACTCAGTATGGGTGACTCCAGTGTCTGCCATCAGTTTGAGCAGGAGCAGGAACCCCTGTGAACTATAGTTTCCGTGGCATTTAAGTTCCTGGATGACTGAACTCTGGAATATACTGAGTGAACAAGGCTTCTTCCAGGTCTCTTTCCAAAGCAAAGTTTTTCAAAGGGGTTTACCTTTTTATACCCTTCTGTAGGGGGTCCCCACTAAATGGTCTATGGCCTGTTAGGAAGTGAGCCATACAGCAGAGGTGAGCAAAAGGTGATCAAGCAAAGGTTCATATTTACAGCTGCTCTCCATTGACCATCTTCCTGCCCAAACTCTGCCTCTTTTTAGATCAGCAATGGCATTAGATTCTCAGAAGATTGAGAATCATACTATGAATTGCACATGCAAGGAATCTAGGTTGTGTACTTCTATGAGAATCCAATGCCCAGCTGTGGCTGTGATGCTAGCACTGAGGAGTGGCTACAAATACAGATTAATATTAGCAGAGAGTTATGCCTACACAGAGACCATAATCCATCAGTTTCTTGCAGGCTCATCTCAAAACCTGATCTGGGGAGCTGTATAGTAGCAAGTGAATTGATGCACTTCAACAGTATAGCAATATCTGGTGAAAGGCTTTCAATCAGAATCTGACAGTTGTTTTAGCCCATGAGTCGTCTGCCCCTTGTTTTATATACCACCTCTGTTTATATCGCTTTCCTGCACTGCACACTTATCTGTCACAGTTTTTATAAGTCTATAAAACTAACCCTTACCGAATGACTGAAAACCAAAGATTGTTAACCTTTTTCCAGAAAGGGAAATGACCCAATGATGAGACATCAGAAGACTTAAAAATTGCTATCAAAAAGAAAGTTTCATTTAACACACAATACTAACATAAACCAGATGCAGAAATTTAAATATTTCAAGCTTTCCCTTCTATGGGAAACCCAAAGTATAAACAATTTAAAGAGCAAAATAAAAGATAGATGATAGGAAACATGGAGATAGACTTTGTGGCAATGGAAAGTGTTTTGGAGCTGGGGAGAGATGGGAGGGAAAGCAGAGGAAGAAAAATAATCAAGATGTAGTATGTATACCATCTTATCAATTCTCCACAATGAATGCATTTATCATGTGTCACTTTTATCAAAAAAGGGAAAAAAAGAGAAAATACCGAGTCCTACTTAAAAATAAAGCTTCATTTCCACACTGACTCACATTCTCCACTTTGTATAATAAGCGGTGAATGACTATCCAGCAAATCCATGAAGTCTTCCATTGCTTCTCCCCATGGAAACCAAACATCTTACATTTAAAAAACAAACGTTTGGAAATTTTCGGAAGAAACATCATGAACACAAAGGATAAAAGTAATTATTAAAGACCACTTCTTCAAGACTTGATCTTGCCTACTGCTATGGACATTTGTCTTAAACTTACAGGAAATGCTACAGTTCAAAAAGCGGCACATGTTCCTCTTTTGTCAGCACCATAACTAGAGGACTTGATAAAATAGCAGAGATAGTGTGGCACAATTGTTATAAGGGATTAATGAGTCACTGTGGTATGCAATCCAGTTTGACAAGGCTGCTCACAATGACAAGGCAATGCTATTTGATTATGTGTAATGTATTTTTCAGGAAGACATTCATGAGCATATGTTATGTGCACTTCTGTTGCCAACCAACACCACAGCTGTAGAACTATTAAAGTCATTGAATGATTACATGTTAGGAAAACTGAATTGGTCATTTTGTGTTGGTATACTCACAGATGAAATAGCTGCCATGATTGGTTTTGCTACTTAGTTCAAAGAGGTTATTTCTGAATGTAAGCCTATACACTCTATCATGCTCAGAAATGCTGGCTAGCTAAAAATGTCAACCAAACATGCCAACATTTTGCAGGGTGTACTTTAATGTACAGCGGTACCTTGGTTCACAAACTTAATTTGTTTTACAATTTGGGGGAAGATGGCCCTGATTGTTTTTGTCACCCAATGTGAAATTTGTGAAGGGAAGCAAAGTTTTGTCACTTTCATTTAAGAACGAAATTGTTTGTGAACACAGGTGTTCCTGAAACAAGGTATTACTTTAAGTAATGTAGTAAGGAGATGGATACAGTGAGAGGCTTTCTAAAAGCAGATCTATAGCCAGAGTTTTCACGTTTGGAGAGCAGCTCTCAAGAATTCATTTAGAAAAACAGGCATCACTGGCAGAATATTTCATTGACACAGAATGAAAAAACTCTCTGGCAAAACTTGCTTCTATGTGGATATATTTAACCAAATCAATAAACTTGGTCTCTTTAGGGGAGAAAAATACTTATATTCAAATTGATAGATAATTGGCTGTATTTAAAGCCAACTTGGATTTATGGGGTTCATGAATCAACATTGGGAGTTTTGACATGTTTTTTTTGACATGGATTAGATGGGTCAAATGAGACTTCCAATCCTAGTTCTTGAGTTATCTCCACACTGATTTCCACAATGACTGCACCAGTCTACACTCCCACCAGCAGTAGAGCAGGGTTCCTTTTTCCCTACAGCCTGGCTAATGTTTGTTATTGGTTGATTTCATGATAGCAGCCATTCCTTCTGGGATGAAGTGGAAAATCTCAGTGTTGTTTTCATCTGTATCTCTCAAATGAGTAATGATGTTGAATATTTTTGATATATTTATTTACTGCTTTTACTTGTTTGAGAAATGTCTGTTCATTTCAGATGCACATTTGTGAATTGGGTCTTTATATTTGGGAGGTCTGATTTTTAAAAATTCTTTATATATTCTCGATAATAATCCTGTGTCTGAGGAACAACTGATAAAAATGTTTGCCCACATTGTAGGTTGTCTGTTAGTTCTGTTGCTGGTTTCTCTTGTGCTGCAGAAGCTGTTTAATAAGATGAGATCCCAGTTGCTGATTCTTTGTGTTAGTTTCCATGCTACTGAGGTTTTGTTCATAAATTTTTTCCTATCCCAATGTCTTTGAGAGTTCTACCTAATTTATCTTCCAGCAAATTTAGTGTTTCTGTCTTAATATTTATATATTTAATCCACTTGGATTTTAGATTAGTGCATGGTGAAAGACAGGGGTCTAGTTTGAATCTTTGGTATGTTGAAATTCAGTGTTTCCAACCCCATTTTTTAAAGAGGCTATCTTTTCTCTAGTGAGGATGGTTGGCTCCTTTGTCAAAGAAAGCTGAATATGTCTGGAGTTGTTTTTGTATCTTCTAATCTATTCTACTGATCCTCGGGTCTGTTTCTTTGCCAGTGTGATACCTCCTGTCATGTCCCTGTTGGCTAGAACTGCTTTTGTATTCTAAGGTCTCTTCTGCCTCCAAATGAATTTTTGTATTGTTTTCTCTAGTTCTTTAAAATATACTGTTGGCATTTCAATAAGGATTGTGTTGAATATGTATAGCAATTTTGGAAGTATGGCCATTTTCACTATATTGGTTCTTCCTACCCAGGAATAAAGGATGTCTTTCCATGTTCTTATATCCTCTTTAATCTCTTTTTTCAGAGTGTTATAGTTCTCAGTGTCACAGTGAGGTCTTTTGCTTCCTTCTCTTGACTGATTCCTAAATATTTCACCTTTTTGGATGCTGTTGTGAAAGGAATTGTTTCCCTAATTTCTCTCTCGGTGAATGTTATTTGTGTTCAAGAAGGTGATTGATTTTTGAATGTTGACTTTGTATCCAGCTACTCTACTGAATCTGTCAATTAAGTATAGCAGACTTTTTGCAGAGTTTTTTGGGAATTTTATGTAGATTATTATATCAACAGCAAATAATAACAGTTTCACTTCTTCCTTTCCTATCTTTATTCCTTTTATTTCTTTCTCTTATCTAATTGCTGTGACTAATGTTTCCAGAACTACATTGAACAAGAGTGGTGATAGTAGCCATCCTTAGCTTGTTCCTGATTTTAGAGTGAAAGTTTTTAGTTTTTGAGCATTTAGTATGACGTTGGCTGTTGTTTTTTCATAGATAGCCTTTATTAGTTTGAGATAAAGACCATCTATTACAATTTTCTGTAAGGTTTTTATCATGAATGGGTGTTGAATTTTGTCAAATGTTTTTTCTGCCTCTATTGATATAATCATATGGTTTTTGTCCTTGGCTCTGTAGAGTATTACGTTTATTGATTTACATATGCTCAACGATCCTTGAATCAAGGTTTTCTGTTGTGACAACAACCAAAACAAAATCATGGAATAGACTGGACATAACACACTGTAGGCATTACTATTGCTGTCTTGTGTTGCCCTCAGATGGGGACAGTCTAGTTGCGGGAAGGCAAGCTCAGGGTTCCCACTGATTCTGCATTATGTGATATTGTATAATCACTTCATTATATATCACACTGTACTAATTAAAACAAAAATGCACAATAAATATAATCTGCTTGAATCATTCCTAAACCCCAACCCTACCCACCTCTGATGGATGGGGAAATTATCTTCTATAAAAACAGGTCCCTGATTGATGCCAAAGACTTTGAACTGCTGCCCTTGAGTCTGCAGTGGATAGGCTTTGGGCATTTCCTGAGATGACCTCAAGGCATATTTTTATTGTCCTTGTGAAAAGTGCTTAACATCTTTTTAAAGGCACTAATCTTTTCAGAAACTACACACGTCTTGCCCCAACTTTTCAGGAGCTTATCATTTGACCAAGTTATAAAACTGTCACTTTTTTTTGGCTCTTCTAGGGGACAAATACCACAGCCTGAATGTTGGGTTGCTTTGAATTTTCCTCTGCCAGATTACTTAGTCTGCCACCTTAAAATTCAGATTTCCACAAAGTCTTAGAACACCCACAAAATATAAACAAATTCTTTGCCAGGATGTAACACAAATGGTCTCTAGTCCGATTCCCAAGAGTCTTTATTCCCAACTCTGAAACATCATTAGCATGGTTATTAATGTTTATCAGCATTCCTATTAGCATTCTAGTCTTCTGAGCTCCTGTTTGAGTCAACCATCCATGTTTCCTTGCAGTATTACAGGCCTTCTCCATCCTAGATCTCCAAACTTTTCCAAATTCATTTTATAAACCAGTCTCAAAAACTTCTGCCACCACATGATCAGGTACAGTTGCAGCAATGGCCCTGCTTTTCTGGTAAAACAAATTTTAAGTATTAACTACTTTCCTGTTACTGGGACAAAATACCTACACCTATAAAATAAAAGAGGAGAAGTTTATTTAGCTGTCAGTTTTATTTTATTTTTTGGTACCAGGGATCGAACTCAGGTCCTTACGCTTATGAGGCTAGAGCTGGAACCACTGAGCTAAATCCCTGGCCCTAGCTGTCAGTTTTAGAGGATTCAATGCACCATGGCTGGCTCCAAGCCAGAATTGACATGACAGAAGGGCCTGGAGAGAGAAAGCTGTTCACCCTGTGGCAACCAGGAAGCAGAGAAAAAACAAGAGCCAAAGCAAGAGATACACCCTCCAAAGGTACAGCCCAGCAATCTACTCCCTCCAACTAGGTGCTGTCTCCCAACAGCACATTTAGCTATGAAGACATTAATAGTTTAACCTCCCTCACCCCCATTGTGATCTAAGCACCTCCCAAAAGTCCCACCTCTGAACACATGAGACTTGTGTAAGACATTTCAGATCTAAACAATAACACTACCACCTCTTAGCCGGTATTGCAACAAAGCTATTCAGAAGACACTAGATTTCTGAACCAAAATGTAGTTTTTCATTAATTAAGTTCAAACATTTTGACAGTAATCTTCAATTTTGCTTGTTTTGTTTTGCTTCTCTTCCTTATTTAAGCCAAGTAACGTGATACGGTGAAAATAACTTGGACTTTAGACTCAGGGATTTGAATCCCAGATGTGTTGTTTATGAGTTTGTGACTCAGCAGATTCCTGAGTCCTTTTGTACTCTTATTCTTCTCATTTTAAAAAGGAAATAATGTCACTAACATTGTAGAAATGTTATCAATAAGTTAATAACACCCATTAAAGCATGCTTTGTTCATAGTAATACATGTTAGTACTAGTTGGAAGTATTTCATGAGAGTCATTTAAAAAATCTGGTAATAATAAATAATCCCTCAACCTCTGAGACAGTAAGATCTTCTCTATACAGATTTTCCAAATACAACTTTTTATCTAGTTCAAAACATGGTTTCCGCTTCTCCAAAACACAAAGTGTGACTGAATAACAGTTCCTGATCACTTCATTTGTTTTCTGTTGCATTTCTTTATCCTCATTTTCTCATGTAATATCAAGGACTGAATAACAGAGAAATTATCCAGCTCTTATCTACCTTTCATAAAACTAATCAATTATCTACTACTCCCTCTTCTCCACAATCAAACCTTTTCTCTTTATTAGACTACTTTGTGAATTTCCTTCTGAAAGATTAAGTACTTGAAGGATATTCATCCCCTCACAACCATTTTGATATCTGTGAACTTAATGCATATTTATCTGTCTTACATCCTCTTGGATCTCTCAGCAGCAATGAACCCTATTGCTTTAACCTTTTTCTTTGTCTTCTGTAGTACTTCTCTTTGCATCCCACCTCTCTGGCTCTTCATTCTGTATTTCTTTTATAAGATTCTTCTCCTCTACCAAACCATTAAATATTTATAATATCTCAAGATTCTTCCTAGATTGTCTTTCCTTGCTGAAATCCTTTTTTCAAGTAATTTGTTTTACTTTTTTTGCATTTTAATATTTCTACTATTGACTTCTTCATCTTTTCATAATCCAGTCAAAAAATTTCAACTCAGTCTCTCCATTCTCATGTTCTAGTCCTTTGTCATTTTGCCCCTATTGAATATTCATGGAATGGATAAATGATATAACTTCTTGCAAAGCAGATTCAATTGCACACTTGCAAAATATACATGATTTAGTTCATATCCATCTTCTCTCCTCCTATGAATGTTACATGTCAAGATAATGCTCTCTACTCATTGCCTGTAGAAAAACTCTAATTATGAGAATAGAGCATCTTCTTTTTTTAATGTAGACTGAGACCCACCAGCACTTTATTGAGAACTTGAAAGAGCATCACTACAATGAGTATTTGACAGCTTTTTAGGTAAGACAGCAGCCATTAAGTGCTAGTTCTGTTCTTGATGTGGTATTCCAAGAAAAAGCAAATATCAATCAAACAACAAACCTACACACCCACCAACCACTCCAATAAAGAATTACCACCACCATGAACAAAAACAGCCTTTTTAATCATTTCACTACTGCTGCATTAATAGTCATCAATCCCATTGGCATTATTAACAGCATTTCTTATGTAGTTTTAGGCTGGTTTTTGGCTGGCTGAGTTCTGCTGAGGTCAGTTTGTCACAGTGTGAAGTTAACTTGGCTAACTTCCTTGCTCTGTGTTGTTGGCCTCTGGTTGATACACACGTGTCTATCCTGAGGCCCAGGGTGAAAGGTTGACAGCTGACTCTCAGAAAGCTATCCTCATAGCTGTAGCATCAGCACAAGGAAGCTAGCAGAAACACATAGGATCTTTTAGGATCAAAGTCTGAAATTGGCTCAATGTTGCAGCTACCCATATCCTGTAGGCCAAAGCAAGTCACATACAGGACACCAAGCACAGGCAAGGGCTTATCTCTTTTTTTGTGTATGTTGGGGGGACTACAAGATTAACTGAAAAGTATCAAGGATTAAAAAAAAAGTAAAGAACTGGAATGGCTAATCTGACCTACTATACTTGCTCCACAATAATGGGACATTGAACTCACTGCTCATTGAACAATTTTCTCATCTACAGTGTGGATTTTATTGTACTGTTCCCATTTGCCTTTCACCTTTTCTTCCCTCTGTTTATCATTAACAGATGGATTTTGCATAACAGGGGACAAACAAGAAACAAATGTGCTTACTTTCACCATATATTCCTGAAAACACAATTCAGCTTCCCTTTCAACAGATTCTGAAGTGGAATCTACCTTGTCTCAAACCTAAACGCCATAAATCCTGCTGCAGATATGTACAGGATTCAGATAGAAAAATGGACCCAGAGAGGAAATGAGCTGAGCAATAGGATTGGATTCTTCCAATGGGCAAAAAGCAGGTGTAGTTTGCCTAGAAGTTTTGAAATGGAGTCTGGAGAAGTCTCACTGACAATGTGCTCTAAGGAAGGCTTCTTTTGTCCTCCAGAGCATCTAACACAATATTTCATATATAGTTGGCTTTCAATGTATAGTAGAATATGAATAAGAAAAACATAAATCTCTGATTTACCATAGTTAGTATAAAGATTAATGCAATTTACTGATAGTAAATTATAACAATGAGACATCCAATATACATAAATTCTATTTAGAGATCATATTCTTTGGGGAGAAATGCCAATTCCAGTAAAAAAATGGTCTTGGCAAGAGTGGGCTTTATTAATAGTGTATAAGTCATTTTAGAACCCATTTTTTATCATGCCAGTTTTGGAAAATCATACTGAAGGAGACTGTATTTAGGGGATACAAAGAGAATAGATAGCCATATTTTCTGTTTCAGGATCTGACCATCCTTTTCTCTGTGAATTTGAATGGGTCACGTGACCTCTCTGAGCTTTAATACTTCCATGTGTAAAACGAGAACTTTGAACCATATGATCCTATTTTTAGACTGTCAATAGACTTCAAAGGTAGTTATTAAATAAACAAGTTCACATGACAGTAAGGCTAAGTTTCAACAGAGAAGAAATTTTTCCAAAGAAACAGCATCCATTTAACTTTATCTTATATGATTTATGATGATTTATGGCTGAGTACAGGGCATAGGCATTTTAAGGATTTGTAACAGCTTAATGGTCTTCCTGGATTAACTTTTCCTGGAGGTTAAGTTCTGTTTCCCTGGCATATATGCACACTAAGTGTGCTGAATGCGATGGAAATGTGAAGCCTACCAGAGCAGCTTTTGTACTATGTGCAAGACACCGGGAGCGCCGCCCTTCTCCAGTGCTTTCGCTCTCTGTCCTTGCTGCATGCTGAAAATGATAAACAATTGTGTCCCTCGCACTATGGAGACAGAGTACAGAAAATAAACAGTGACTGATTAAGGGAAGTGGCTTTATTACAGAGTTAAAAAAATATCATCAATAAGAGCAATAATGGAGAAGAGTAGTAATGAATAATTAAGCATAATAATACAGTCATGATACCATAAAACCCAATAAATGATGCAGTTTCATTTGTAATAATATGACTGTTCATCTTGATGATGGGTCCTGGTTTTGACGGTTTCCGGCAGAGGTGTAAGCACAGTGTGGCTTTTCATTTATTTCCCCTAAGAATGAGTCTGAGAAAGCTGTGACTCTGTTCCCTTCTCACTTGCTCAGAATTCTCACTTCACCTCTTACCCTACCAATTATATAAAATGCACACCCACTGTTGGTTTCCTCTGATGACGCTAGCCTGGGATTAGCACCAAAAATGCAAGCGAATCCTCAGGAAATTCTTGTAACGAAGAGTTCCAGCAATCAGGTGATACCAGGCTGACAACTGTTTGGTGTTTAGTGCCTCCCTGTCTCTCTCTCTCTTCTTCAGATATATGCAGGAACACTAAACGGAGTAAGATCATGGACAAAAATTTAGATAGAGTATCCTTGTGACTGACAAAGTCCTGGAAACACCAGCATAGCAGTCCCCATACATAATAGCAAGCCTTGTTTTATAGAAATGTTGCCCTTAGGATTTTTGTGAAATAGTTAGTATGCATTTCCAAAGACTGAACAGTTTAACATGAGAAAGCAGTGCCAAGGAGTTACAGGATGTTTGGAGGGTCCAGATTGCTGCACTGGTTAGAAAGCATAAGTAGGTTATCTGATTCTCCAGGAGACACAAGGGTGGCAGAGTAAATGATATCTTCTCCCCAGGCTAACAATGAGACATAGATAATCGAGCTGCCAGCACAGCCCCTCCTTCTCCTCCCCTCAGACAATGTGTGTCACACTGAAACAGAAATAATAAAAAACTCCACAACCCCTGAGCATATCAAAGACAAGACCTTTGTATTTTTGTTTCCAACAGATTTTGTGCATTTAAGTGTTATTAACACTACCCATAATTGTGCATGATTATAATCCTCACTTCCTAGAGATAGGGAAAGAAAGGTATATTTTAGTTTTGCATAGTAGTAATTCAGAGAGATTTGGAAAGGGCCTTAATTCAAATGGTCAGTATATTTTTGAGCAGATAAAAGTACTGAGTATCAGTGTTAAGAGTCTAAAAGCTACTCTTGGTTTTCAGGGGCATTTGATTGAAATGGAATAAATGGACCATTTTTCAGAAAGATGGGATTATCATAGATGTACAACTGCATGAAATTAGAATTTATATGAAATCAAATATTTGTCTCAGTATAGGAACACTGAGTGAGTGAAAATGGTGAATATAGAAGTTTGGGTACAATGAACTTGAACTAAAGTTATTTCAACTACTAACATATAATTCTTTATTAAGTTAAAAAATTTGTGGGTTGGATATTCTGCTCCCCAACAATTACATGAGATAGATTCTACTATCATTCCCATTTTACATATGAAATACTGTTTTGTCTAAATGTGACTTAGCCTCAAGAATCTAATTTCTATTTAGGAGGACTTAAGTTTAATCCTGGTTTTGCCATTTATTAGTTGCATTCTCTTGTCAAGTTATTTGACAAGTCACAGAGGTCTCCTCTTAGATTCAGAGAATGTCATTGTCCCAAAGGCTAACTGGGAAATTTTTCTGCATCTCTCGAGTTTGTTTTCCCACAGTAGTAGCTCCCAATGTCCTCGTGCTTCTAAGCCCATATTACCTTGACTTAGGTTACAGTCACTTGTTCCCTGCTATTTGACTTCTGCAACAACCCACAAATAGTCTCTTTGCCTTCTATTTGAGGGCTTTGCATTTATTCACCATAAAACTGTCAGATAGGCAGATGTGGTGGCACATTTTTATGATCCCAACACCTGGGAGACTGAGGCAGGAAGATTACAAGTTTGATGCCAACATCAAGTCCAAAGTTAACCTGGACTATATAGTGAGACCCTGTCTTGAAAAAAATACAAGGTGGTAGGGCATGAGTTGGGAGAAACTGTCAGAAATATTTTTCCAAATTGGAAATCTGTTATGTCATTTCCTTGTCATAAGTTTGCAGATAGATCCCTACTATCCATAGAAAAAGGTTCAAACTACTTAGCATGGGTTTCATGATTCTGGTGTCCTTATGGATCCTTCATCTCAGGCACTGCCATCCGTGCCCCTGAGCTATGACTGTTTTTCATGGATCCTGAAAGTGTCCTGCTCTTTCGAGTCTCTACATTTGGTAAAAGCGGTGCTTTCTCCTAAGAATTATTTCTTCTTGGTGAAGTACTCTTCCATATTAATAGACTCCAATATAAATCTCTCAGTTAGTTGGTGGCTAGTTATAGCATCATTGTAACCTCTATTGTAGCACTTAGTATTTTACTCTTCTTTCTTTTAAATCAAAGTCAAAATTTATCTTTGGCAGTTATACATGCACAAGATTTTCAGTGTCCACTGGTCTTACAAAAATAAACAAAAATGAATGTTTTTCCTTAACCCATTATTCCTTATGTTCAATTCCCACTTCTCTGAAGCTGCCACTTTCAACTTTCTTAGTAGTTTCATCTTCTTATCTCTTTTTCTTGATGATCTACCAATGGTATTATTTCTTGATTTTAAAAAAATTTTCTTGAATTTCTGGATGATGCAAATTTGATTTCTATGACAACTCTCTCCCTTAGTACTGCTCTCCCTCTAAATTTTCCATCCTCCCAACAAAACCAGTAATTGGATTGTCAATATTCAATACTTACAATGTCTTGTCTATGTTAATTACTATTTATAAATGAACTATACAGTGCACTATGACTAAATTTCTTGTTCACATAAAGTTTTGGAGACATCCTTTCTGGCATTCTCCATCTTGTTTCTCCAGTCTGGAGTAGCTTTTATGAGGTCTACACTTTGCCTATTATTCTGGAGTATCTCTTCACCCGCATGAAGGAACTGCTTTGATCTGTTTTTTGGTTTGCCTCTGTTTTCTGAATCTGAAATTTTCCTTATCTTAGCATATATATATTACTGGCATATATATTTTTAGAAGTTCACTAAGAAAGGATTCACAGGAGTTTACTTTTTGAAACTTTTCATATGTTAAAATACCTATTTTAATCTCACACTTGAGAGTTTTATGAATATAGGTTTCTTTTTGAGAAACAATATTCAGAATTTTGAAGGCATATTATCTTTCAATGGTGCATCTGAAAAATCAGGTGCCATTCTATTTACTGAATATTTGCCATTTATAATTTGTTTTTGTTATTTAAAATCAAGTAATTTTTTTCAATATGGAAATTTTAAGAATTTTTACTAAATCTCTGGTGACTCAAAATGTCACAAGAGTTTGCCTGGATATAGGTCTTTACTTTATTTATTGTGTTAGGCTATAGGTAGGTGAGATCTTTCCATCTAAAAACTCATGACATTAAATTCTGGAAATTCTACTTCAATTATTTGTTTTCCATTTTCTATATTTTTCTTTTTAAAAACTCCTATTATTCAGATGTTAGAACTCTTTGATTCTGTATTTTTAAATCTTTTTAATTTGTTCTATTTTCTTTTTCTTCTTTTTCTTCCTTCTAGTTTATATAGTCTCATAAAATTTATTTTCCAACATTTGTGGCAAATTTTTATTTTTGTAGCTTTTTTTGTTTTAATTAGCTTTTTTGTTCTCTTTCATAAAGCATTGTCTTCTTATTGCATTAATATATTTTTATAGTTGTAATAATGATAGATTTTATGAATGTATTTATATCCTACTTGTATTCATTTCTGCCAATTATTTTTCTATGTATTTATGTCCTTAAAAATCTTTGAATAGTTAGTTTACTCTAAGGAATTGACATCAAGTTCTGCTTTCCTGGGTAGAACTTGTAAAAAGCTAAACTTTCTGGTAGAAATAGGGTTAAAATTTTCATAAATGGCAGTAGTTTTAGGGTTTTTCTCTCCAGAGTAATTTTCTTGTCTTCTAGATGGAAGATGTAATCTCAAGAGCATTCTTTCCAAAAATTTGCCAAGCAAGGAGACTGAGGTAATGTTCAGAATATAATATTTCTCTTCCTCTTTCTATCTTAGGAAATGAATCCAGCAGAGAAGTAATTCAGTGGTAGAGTCCTTGCTTAGAATATGCGAGGCCATGAGCTTAATTCTTTGACAGCAGCAGCAGCAGCAGCAGCAGCAGCAAGAAAAATGAAAACCACAACCTTCATTTGAGTCTAGTTTTCTTGCATTCAGATTTTCTGTTATTCACTTCTTAGAAAAGTTCTAGTCTATGCCAGGAGAGAAGAAGGAGCTATCTCTGGGCGGTCAGCATACAGATCTGTTTTTTTATTAATTTGAAAAGAATATATGTATAACAATAGTTACATTTGTTTTGGGGAGTTAAAGCATGTATATATAATATCTTTTTTTTAAGAGAAGGAAAAATTTATTGGGGGAAAGAAAGCTTCTGTCTAAGAAGGAAAGAAGGGGAACTGGAAAGTGTGTTGCCTACTCACCCCACTTCTCAGAGGTATTTTATGCAGCCATGCCATGTAGTGTGGCAGGTACAAAGTGGGACAAAACTACTTGACCCAATGGAAAAATTACAAGGTGGGCATGAGGTGGGGCAAAACTGTGACCAACCAATAAGATTACAAGTATAGTCACCCAGGTAATATTGAGTAAATGGAAGTCAAATGGGGGAGTCACATAGCATGTCATGTAGCAAGCATACAAAGATTTTCAGTAAGGGTAAGTGTCAGGGACATTTCCTGGAAAGGCTGGGTTAAGAACTTGCCCCCCCATCCAGGTAACTGATACCTATTTAGAATATCAATCACTGCTATTAATCCCCAGGAGAAGCACAAAAATATAGTAGTTTCTCTCCTTTTACAGTTCTAGCCACAGTGAAAGTGTCTTTATTGTTCTCCGTGTTGGTTTCTTTCTATGTTGGCTCCTTGAGTGTGGCCCTGTTTAACTGCCTATAAGATATGTAATTAACTTACCCATCTGCAATATTCCCCTCTCTGAAGAAGTACTCCTAACTGCTGTGAGGGGGCAAAAGGTAAAGACAGCTCTGGTTACTTCCAGCTGAAGAGAGTCATTGTTGTGATCAGCAGTTACTTTACATAGAGCCTATCTAAAGGCCTTCCATAGGCACCTGGCATTGTTATCTTGGTAGCTGAATAGCTTTTAAGTCTGAAGGAGACAAAGCCACAGTGAAGAATTCATGGGCCAAATTATAAGGTCAGCAGGATTGCTATGAATATAGCCCACAAAGAGGAAAAGGAGAAGGTCCAGTGGACTTCAGAATCCAACATAGAAGTCATATCATTCAGCAGTTATGATTTGTTTACAAGGTTGATCTGGTGGATCCCAGTAAAAGAAGTCTAGCCCACTTGTCATTGCTTGCATTTGTAAGACCACTTGGAGTTTGGTAGCCTCTAGGCAAGAATAAACCAAACTTTTAAGAAATTAGAGTATGCATAATCTAAGCATGAGCACACTAGAATGAAAGGGCAGGTTGAGGAGAAAGTCACACTTAGAAATTGAAATAGTGATTGAAACTGCTGATTTTAGATTCTTTCATTGATAGAGGTTATCTATAAGTCTCATACTTTGTCACACATCTCTAGTTTTAGCTGTAAGATGAGAGACAATTTGAAGAACAAATTTCACTAAGAAATATAAAACTCTAGCTGACCTCTTATAGATTTTACCATAGTTTTTTTTTTTTTCCCTAATGATCCATCACCATGGTCAGCTACTGGTAGAGCTGAAAACTGCCAGAAGGGGTCAGTGATGGAGCCCCTTTTTATATCTAGCTTTATTGCTAGGGCATTATTTTATACCTCTTTTGGTCATTCTTTTCTGCTGAGTTGCTTAACCATATTGCTTTCAGTGAAAGTATGGGAGACATTTCTCTCCTTTGGCACACATTATATTTACCTTCTGGTGCCCAGCAATCTTCCTACTCAGGAGGTTGAGTGACTTACCAAAGATGTAGGACACTATAAGAAAAGTTCCTTGTGTCCTGGATCTTATAGACCTTGAGGGTGTCCTCATAGCCTAATTACCTTTCTCATTTTGGTCTCCAAACTTTAGTTGTTGAACACCCAGAAGAGAAGATCATTGATATTTGTAACTTAACTATTATAATTTTGTCTGGACATGAAACACTTTTAAGTATAAAGCACAATTAGATGGGTTGTTATTTCTTATCAACCATAGTTGTTTTAGTAGTTGAATCCTTGTAGAATGTTAACAACAAAAGGTTATATATTATACAGAAACTTAAGATCAAGAGCCACGCATAGTATTTTAGCATGATGATCACGACAACATTGTGTGTGTGTGTGTGTGTGTGTGTGTGTGTGTGTATAT
>NW_022900926.1:19546400-19546803 GCF_012274545.1 Fukomys damarensis | reverse complement strand
ATGCCTATAAATGTACCTTAGGTGTTCATAATGTCTAACCTCAAATTTTAGTGTGTGAAATTGTTTTGACTGCTTGGTGACTGAGCATCCCTAAGCATAGTGTATTAAAAATAGATCATATAAGTCTTTAAGAATACTATTATTTGATTGGTTATCTCCTGATGGCTTGACATGTATCTCTTATCACAAGTAGCTGGAGTGTGAGAGAAAGGCAGATACCCAAGTCAAAAAGATCATAACCTTGAATAATATCCCAGAAGACTTGTATACCCAGAAGGTGTGGATATATACACCATGAAATAACAGTGATTATCTTTTACATGAAACCATTTGTCCTTTAATTTTGTTTTGTATCAAGTGAATTTTAAATAAAACCTTATTGTTTTTCCCCAGAAAACTTAGT
>NW_022900926.1:19362810-19546277 GCF_012274545.1 Fukomys damarensis | reverse complement strand
ATATATTAATATGTTTAACAATGTATTTCCTACAGGGCTATGGAAAATTATTGGGTCCCCTTTGTGAACAAATGCTGGAATAAAATTTTTCCAGGCAGCTACTCCTTTATTTACCAAGGGGAGTCCTGTTCAATAGTTTTCCTAAGCCCAAGTCATTTTAAATTATCTTAACAATATTTAGATGACCTATGAGAGCCAGATCATGATAATTAACACATTATTTTTGACCAATGAAAGTTTCCCAAGTTATTATACATAGGCAACAATTTGTAGTGTATTGTAAAAGCAATTGACATTATTTGGATCATCTAGCAACATGAGGGAAGCATGTCTTTAATGACATTTATAAAAAATACAAAATGCCAAAAGAAAAAAATTCAAACAAAACAGTTGTACATGTTGTAACAAATTGAACAAACAGACACACACACACACACACACACACACACACACACACGCACGACAACTTGTTTATAAACCAGAGTGTACTCAGATATATTTGGCCAAGTTGAATTGTAATAGCTTATACTTTTTTAGGTTTATAATTATAGAAAAGACTAGACTTGTCAGAACTTTGTAGATCAATTAACAGAGATCGCTTATAATCAGAATCAAAAGGAATAAAAATCTTCCATACCTGTGAAAACAAAAACAGTTTTAAAATGGGCCCTAAACTAATGGTTTATCTGACTGGAATACCAAGCTACCTATGTTTCTCATGGTTACTTTTATAGCCAGTTGTTTGACAGTCACATATAATTGTTTCCTCTATTAAACAAACTATTAAAGGTAAATTTAATTATCTTCAGGTGGATCTGCTCAGGCCAGGTTTCCATGTAGAAGAGACTATGTGACACTCTTTGGAGCTAAACATGAATTCCATGCAGTGAGGGAAGAAGACCTGTCAAGGTTCCAACCTGCTGTGCTACAGATGTCTACCTATGACCATTTTTTTTCTATTTTGAAAAGAAACAAAGGGAAAAAGGCATCTCCAACTATCCCTCTTGTTATGTGCCAAATCTAAGGTGTCTCTTAAACTCTATCTCATCCAGTGCCTGTGGTGGAGGTGCAAGGAAGTGGCCAGAGCTGGGTTAGCTGTTCTTGTTATTCTTTAAGTTCACCTGAGGGCTGAAAGAGATAAATCTGGACTAAAACTTACATTTAGTCTTCAAGAGTTTCAGAATTAAGCCTAGACCATTTTTCTGTATGGCCCAGAAATAAGTAAAGGTCAGCTTTACTCTGGATGGGTTCTGGGGAGGGGAAACTCACTATTCTGGAAGCTTTGTCTTGAAATCCAGCAGCTGGAGAATAGGGAAGTGCCTTGAATTAAATACTTTTGAGACTTGTGTTATTTCTTAGGGTCAGGGCATCAGAGAAGGAACAGAAGAGAGCCTTTAAGTATGGCACAAGAACTAAATCTTAACCATCTCAGGTGTAGAAGGACAATTAAATTCAGTGTTTTTTTTTTCTCAGAATGGATCTGCAATCCTTAGCAAAACATATCTCTAGAGACAAAGGCTATAACTGACTCCAATTGCATTGCTAAGCAGAAAATTAAACCAATAATCAAAGAGCCTGAATGGCTGCTTTTTGCCTCTGAAAGAGAATGAAAGTGTTCTAATTATATTGTTTAAGGCTTTTCTTTTTAAATAAATTATTTTGAATCTATAATATCTAATTTCTGACTTAAATATCCTACAGGCTGTTGAGCAGCTTTCTGATCTTGTAGAAACATTCCCAAAACCATATCTTACCTTTTATTAACATGTAAAGTGAAACAGTAGCCTGTAGATAGGCACTTAAAATACTTATTTGAAATTCTGGAATGTAGTCTGGGAACCAGGTTCTCAGGTTAAAATATGGCTGTCTTTTGGGTTTTTCTATAGGTTGATAGATGGGTCACACAATCTCACTATATCCTGCTATCTAAAGGTGACAAATGACTGTAATTTCTAGAAATCTCCTTAGCTGTTTAGAGTATTGGGCTTTGGAAAGGAAATAATTGGTTTAATTCCTTTCTTCCCCCAGTCTTTAGGTTCCCTTAGATATAGTAAGGCCTAAATATTTCACCTCAAAGCTGCAAAGTTGTGCCTTACATCTACAAACATTACCCCGTCTGTTAGAAAATTTAGCAGAACACAGATGTCTTGGCTAGAAAGCTCTTCTGAGGTGAATATAACACTATACCATCTACATATGGCAAGACTAGCTTGGGGAAAACTATAGTATTTCCTTTTATCAAATCAGGAACCAGGGATGTCCTCATCTCTTTCTGATAAATAGTTGACAATTTAAAATAACAGAAGGGCTTAGTTCTCATGTTTTTTAGACCTTTGAGAATACATGCCTGAAAATGTCTTCTATTTTAATCTCCTATCTGATTGGCAGGCCAGTAGGGGTCTCATATAGGAACTGCTTGTGTTCCAGTAGAAACCAGTGATTCCCCTAGCTGCCCATCTTTTGAGCTTCCAAAATTAAGATAATATTTGTCTCTAAATGTAATACTACTTATCTCTTATTAAAAACCAATATTTGATTTAAAAGCAATATTACACCTTTCTAATCTAGTCCATAGGTCTGAGTAAGTCCTCCAAAGACCTAAATGTACATATCAGGGTCACCCAAAAACTTTATTCAGTCTCATTTAATCTGTCTTAGATCACTGAGAGAAAGACACATGAACACAGGGAGTCCCATATTTTCCATTTACTTCCTGTAAGGGATATTTGTCTTTGAGGGACCTGAATAACTTAGCTAAGGATAAGATATAGCCTCATGGAGGTTTTAATTATGATTGGCCTAGATACTCCATCCTCAGAACCTGGTGATCCAGTTTTAATGTCTTAGAAACTTTGTTCTTGGGTTCTAAAGGGTGAGGAGTAGAGGTACTTAATGTCAGGCTGAGGTACTGAATGTCTTCAGGGTGAGGTGTCTCTCATTATATTTATATTTGAACACAAGCAGGAATTATTTCTTTTTTTGCATTTTTTTGTTTTGTTTTGTTTTTATTTTTTGAGACAGGGTCTCACTATGTAGTTGAGACTGACCTGGAACTCACTTTGTAGGCCAGGTTGGTCTGAAACTCACAGTGATCCTTCTGCCTCAGCCTCCTGAGTGCTGGGATTATAGGCGTGTGCCACCAAGTCTGGCAGAAATTATTTCTTAATGTAAAAAAAAATCTCAACATAAGATGATTTGGGCCATTTTCTCTCTTTTACAGTATAATTCTAATTGTGAGATAGCATCATAGTACTTTCCTGTGTACTTGGCTTTAGGATGTAGGCACACCATTTGAGGGTGTAGAGAAATACTAAATTGCTCCTTAATACATTCTGAAGGAGTGCGAGGTTCAGATACTGAGTTCCTAATCTGAAACAAGAGAAACAAAACAGCATCTCATAAGTCTCTGTTTGATTCCTGTGCCCCCTATGACATCTCCCAAGGTTTATTCCACTCCAGGGTAGGCAGCTACTGTCTGGAGAGGGACCCAGACAATAAAACTGGACTGGACCTTCTACCCTTTATGAGCACTTGATCTTATCTCCCTCAGGTAACTCATGTCCTTAGTCCAGTAAGTACTCTCAAAGCACAAGTTACAGTTGATTTCAGCTACAGCATTCATGTTTAGAGAAGGAAGTATCGCTAGCAAAGCAAGAGATTTAAACCACTGCTTTCTAGTTCCTTGAAAGAGAGAGGAAAATAGGGCACTTTTCCTGCAAAAAAGATCATCTCCATAGATACTAAGTCAGAGATTCTGCCCTGGGCCCTAGGGCAGAGAAAGCGCTGAGAAATTTCTGTAGTCTATTCAGTCTTTTAGGCAACTTTTATTAGCAGCAAGACAAGGCTACTCCTTTAAGGTCCATTTTAAATTCACTAAGTATTTGAAACTCAGGTCTTCCTAGCAGCCACAATCCACATTAGTAAAGGCACCTTTATCAACTTCTTACATGCACACATGAAGGAAGAAAAAGGTTGACCAAAGTCCATTTTTATTCTCGTTAGCTGGAAA
This sequence comes from Fukomys damarensis, assembly GCF_012274545.1. NCBI lineage: Eukaryota > Metazoa > Chordata > Mammalia > Rodentia > Bathyergidae > Fukomys > Fukomys damarensis. The sequence continues at coordinate 19,542,268 of NW_022900926.1, read as the reverse complement.
AACACATATGCAAGTCACTAACTGCTATTTTCCCTAGTGTAAGACAAAAGAGTTGCTGCGAGTTGTCTTAGCCTGACTTTCTTGAAGGAGGAGTGGTCTGACTATGAGGGATTCTCAAATGAACTCCCAAAAAGTTCAAAAAAAAGTGTAAGGGAAGTTTTTAACTCACTAGAAAAGAGAAAAAGTCCAGATAAAGCTCTAGCTTGTTAAACATCCCCCAAATCACCGTATAGCATTTTATAAGACCACAGTCAAAGTTTCACAGTCTGTGAACTATCAGAAAAGGCAGTTTTCTCCCCTACACAGATAAATAATGAAGATCACGACTGGGGGGGCAGTTCCATAGTTTTTAATCTTTGAAAGGTGTGTTTTTTTATATCTGTCTAGAGGTCTGTCCTACTAGTAGTAGAGAAAGGAGTCCAAACATGTAGCTGAACTCTTTTTTTTTCCTTTTTATTGAGTTTATTGGTACAATCTAGGTCTACAATACTGTTACATTCATTACTGGGATCCTGTACCTTCATATGACAGGTCTTGGTTCTCATTTTTTCCCCTTGTCCCTGCCCTCCCTTCACCCGCTCCTCCCCTCCCCATTAACAAACTCTTTATTTCCATTTTTTAATTTTCTCATATTTTTTCTTTTTCCTTATTTCCTTTCCCCTACCCTTCCCCCTTTCCCTACACCTTTAACCCTTTTCTTCCTATTTCACACTCTTAATTGTCCCATTAGGATCTTATGTACTATTATAGTTTTTCACACCAGAGAAACTATTGGGTATTTACACATGTGTGACTTATTTATTTCACTTAGGAGTATATCCTCAATATGTGTCCATTTTCCTATGAATGACTCTAATTTCTCATTCTTTATGGCTGAGTAGTATTCCATTTTATAGAAAAACCACATTTTCTTCATCCAGTTTCCAACAGATGGGCAGATGGGCTGTTTCCAGGTTTTAGCTATTACAAACTGTGCCACTATAAACATTGGTGTGCATATATCACTGTGGTATGATTCTTTTAAATCTTTTGGAAAGATAGCCAGCAGAGGGATAGCTGGGTCAAATGGAACCTCTAGACCTAGCTTTTTGAGGTATCTCCATATTGACTTCTATAGTGGTTGCACCATGTAGTTCAACTCTTAACAGAGGCTTACAAAAAGGCTCTTACAGCATCATTTCAGATCCCTCTGAGACAAAAGATGTCTGATGATCACTGACAGAGTTCCTCTTTCACCTCACAGAGCAGTCCATATAGGGACAGACGTGGAGATTTTCTGCTGATTACCCGGATTGGCTATCAGGAGCTAGCTTCTTCTGAGGGACTTTTGGGTATCTGCCAAAGAGTACCCCTGACCATGACCCCTCAGTTGTCACCTGTTTCCATCAGTTCCACACAGTCAGAGATCTGTCTGTGAAAAGAGCCCAATTGCCTATCTGGTTGACATTCCACCCACCATTGGCCTCAGTGGGAGTGGGGATTCACCAGAGGGCAACTGGAGAAACCTGTCCTCTGCTTTGAGAGTGGCAGCTGCCCTCATGGCAATTACCAGCTGGCAGAATAACCACCATTTGTTTCTGATTCTATAAGGAACAGATAAAAGCATGAACTGTCTTTATCTAAGATGATGTCATAAAATACCCATTTTACAGCATTTTGAAGGAACTAAGTCCCAATGAAACATAAAACAAGAATAAAATGTAATTTTAACAAAACACAATGCATAAGAAAAACAAGAAATTTGCAAACATTTAAAACACAAAACTTATTATTAAGACACTGGAGACAAAAGATGAAACAAAGGACAGAATTTATGAAACAACCAGAATCTAGGAAACAAATGAGAGCCTATGAAACAAGTTATAATCTATGAAGCAGAAAGACCAAAGTTAGACCCTATGAAAGAAAACTCTTACCTCTGTACAGTTATCTCAGTGGAAGACCTTCAAAATGATCTAGGGGGAAGAGATGTAACTCCTAAACCCGCTAGATATCTGAAATGCAAGTTCATGTTCTCTAAAATTGAAGAATGAACTCTAGGAACAGCGGAGGTTAAGAGTAGGACAAAGTTATTGAGAGCAAGAAAGCTTCTGTCTAAGAGAGACGGAAGAGGTACCAGAAAGTGGGTTGCCCCTATATATAATATCTTGATCATTTTCAGTTCCTTTACCCACTCTCGTCTCCTTCTCTCCAACCTTCTTTTTTATCTCTACACAGACTGCCTTTTTGTTTTCTACTATCTCTCCTTTATTTAAGTCTTTATTTACATTTTAGGCTTTTATATAAGAGAAGCTATGTGATATTTATCTTTTTTTGTATTTGATTTATTTCATTTAACATTATGGTCTTAAGTTCCATCCATTTTCCTGCAAAAGATATGATTCCATTCTTCTTTATGGCTAAATAATATTCCACTATATATTTATACCACATTATCTTCATCACTTCTTAGTCATCTAGGCTATTTCTGTAGCTTAGCTGCTGCGATTTTCAGTGCTATAAAAATGGGCATGTATGTGTCATTATAGCATGATATCTTTTAACTCTTTGGGGGGTATACCCAGGAGAAATTAAGCAGGGTTTAAGGTATGTTTTGGTTTTATTTTATAAGAAATCTCCATACTGATTTCCATAGTGTTTTTACCAATTTACTGTCCCACCAGTAAATGTCTCTTTCTTAAATAGAGTTTTAGCTAACACCTGCCAACTTTCAACAATAAACTCTACTGTCACAGAAACTTGATAGTTATGTTTTAAGTCTTCTGGGATTCTAGTGTGATGTGGCTTGAAGCCGGGTTTCTGTTATATCAGTGTTTACATGCCCTTCTGCGGCCTCATTTCATTTATAAAAAACTGCTTTTGTCTTCTCTCTCCTTTGCAATGATCTCTTGAATATTAAACTTCTTTTGAAATATTTTTATGCTTATCTTGGAAGAAAAACATAGTAAACAATATATGTTCAATCATTCATGTTTTTCTGGAGCTCTTGTTTTGATTCAGTCCCCATGCAGACATATCACGGCTAGACCTAAAAATAAAATCTGTTGTTTCTATTCATGCTAGTCAATAATTCGTCTTAGTCAAAAATTATTACTATAATAATTTTATACTCTATTATTGGATATAAAAGTTAGGGGTCTGGAATTTATCTATACAGCATTATAAATAAAAATACAATTTCAGTTAGCGGTACTGAAAAGATTTGATCCACACTTTCATCATCTCCTCTCCTTGCTTGTCTGCAGGTAACTCCCAGTCATTTCTAAGGATATCCACTTGTATACATTTACAGCCTTTGCACCAGCAAAGACCTGCCTACAACACAGGAAGCCTAACCAGACCATAGTTTTATGACAGGCTTGAGAAAGTCTTTGTTGCACTTCTGGTTGTACTTATTTTTAGTGGCACTCATTCTTAACTATTTCATGATTTGGGAAGGCACATTGTTGATTTTATTGTTCAGAGCTTTCTCCTTTTTCTTGTGAAATGAGTGATGTTCCACACGGAGGATTAAGATATATAATAACAAAACAGAAACTCTCACGTTTAGCTGTAGTTAGATTTATGGCTAAGTTTATGGAGATTACTTAAGGCTGGGAACACATGTCCAAGAACGTCTCTGCAGTTCCAAGTGCACATGGAATGAGATGCTGTTACAGACTGTGGACAGTAAACACCTCTGAGGTTGTGTGTCACTTCCTGCAGGCTCATGAGTCTTTCTGATTTAAGTCAAAAGGTGGCTGTTAGTAATGCAAACAAAACCTAGTTTAACCTCTGATTCCCAACATCTGGAATACTTATCCTGTGTCAATTGTGTGGCTCACTGAGTACTCACTATTCCAGTGGTCCTCCTAAGAATGATTTGGTTTTAAGAGAGACCGCCTTAGAAAAAAATCCAACTCAGCATAGTTATCACTGAGAATACAAGATAAGTTCCGGATGGCAGTATCCTGGGACTCCACAGCTGGGCTGCTTGAACGATGCTGGGGAGAGAGGCTGCTTTCCTAATGCATGGAAAACTCAGAGAAATCCTTCCTTTAGACCTTATTGAAAACATAAGTTTTTTGTGGTAGTTTCTTTTAATGACTTTTTAAACCATATACTGAGTTTCAAATTTTTATTTCTCTCTATGTCTCTGAATGGAATCCAAAGAATTCAACCTTGTGTTTTTTTTTTTCAGAGATGGTTGAGTGGTTCAAGTACATTTTGTTGAGGCCTGTGCCCCATATTTGCATTTTTATGTTCTTCTTTTAGATAATAAACAACAAGCTGCTAGAATAAACAGACAACTGTCAATGGCCACAGGCACTCTGGATCTTTTCCCAAAGCTTCTGGGGACACACTGTTTCTCCAGTGCTGAAGGAGAACACAAAGTGTGTTTGCAGTTAACATGAGAATGGGGATAGGCTTTGGCGCAGCAATTTTACAATGTTGCCAGGGATCGAGGTCAAGAAAGTGGTAGGACCTTTACCCAGCATGATTAACTATAAGCCATAAAAGTATCAAGGAGGAGACCTGAATGAGCACATGTTCAGTTATTGAGACAAACGTATGTGGCTTGCTTCAAGTTCTTGGTAACAACTCCTGGGCTACTGAGCTGGTATTTCTGTGTGGATGTAGTCATTTTTCTCCATTTGAGGATAAACTACCAGGAAGACAATGTGCAGCCTCTGGACAGTTATTCCATCTAGCCGGTGGCAACTTTAGCTTTTATTAGTTGAAGTGCTCTGTCAAGCTTAAAATAGTTTCTAGTGAAAGGTTACAGATATGTTCTGGAATCTCTATAGTCTTAACTCTCCTGGGCCTGAGATTTCTTTTACACACACCTCCCTTCTATCTGGACATCAGAAAAAATGTTCCTCCAAACTTCTGACATGATCGTAGAGCAGTACAGAGTAGTATATTACAGAATAATGAACAAATATTTTCACATTCCCAAATTCATTGGTCTTTATTCTGTGAAGTAGCTATAATTATTGTTTTAAAAGTGATGAAAGAGATTCTGTGAAAATTTTGATTTGGCCATGGTCACACAGTTAATGAGTAGTGGAGGTGAGTTCAAAATTCAAGACTTCAGACTCCAAAGTATTTTGGTTGTTTTTAAAGTGTAGAGTGAAGATATTTTACTTTCTTGTTCATTGGAGACTAAGGGTCAGAGGTAAAATAGCTTATTTACAATTGTAGAGCAAAGAACTGGCAGAGAACTAAAATAATTAGTTACTGAGTATTTATTGATACTTGTATTATGCCCATCACTATGTCAAGAACTATACAGCAGTTGTTTACCGGAGCCTTTTCTTATTGTAGTTCATAAGGAAATTTTCAGTAGTATTCAGTAAATTGAGATAAATAAAAACTGTGTTTACACATAGGCACTACCATACACACATACGTGTTCATTATGTGATTTCCAATAGCCTATCTCTGCTTTAGTTTTTCTTCTTACATGATCACTGCCTGACATTTTGACTTATTTATGTTATTTATTGGCTAAAACAGCCATTAAATTTATGCTCCAATTATAGCATACAAGTGTTTTTGTTTTTGTTTTTTTTTTTGGTTGTTTTTGTCCCTTAGGTTTACCACTATATGCTCAGCAGCCAGTGTCTCTCTGCCTGGGGCATAGTAGGCATTCAGTAAATAATTGTGGGACAAATGGATAAATGACAAAACTAACATACATAAAAGAAAATAATTAAGTCCACTAAAGGCATTGTGAAATTTATTGAATATGAATGAAAGATTCAGGAAATGGGGAGCCTTCAGAGCTATTTCAAAGATTGGTGGAGGGAAACAAACAAAGTGCCATTCATGTAGGATTGTGAATACTGGATTTAGTTTGGATGGAAGAAATAGGCAAGGATGATAGTAAAGCTGAAGAAAACAACAAAGCTACAGGAAGTAGACATAAATGGACAACAGTGAAGACTCAGCCATTAGACTATCTATGAAAAGCTGACAGCCAACATGATACTTAATGGTCAAAAACTGAAAACCTTGATGCTGAAATCAGGAACAAGACAAGGATGTTCACTATCACCACTCCTGTTCAATATAGTTTTGGAAACATTAGCCGCAGCAATTAGACAAGAAAAGGAAATAAAGGCAATAAAGATAGGAAAGGAAGAAGTGAAACTATCATTATTTGCTGATGATATGATACTCTACATAGAAGACCCAAAAATCTCGACCAAAAGACTTCTACACTTAATTGACAGAATCAGTAAAGTGGTTGGCTACAAGGTAAATACTCAAAAATCAATAGCCATCTTGTTCAAAATAAAGACTCACTGAGAATGAAATTAGGGAAACAATCCCTTTAACAGTAGCATCCAAAAAAAAAAAAAATCTAGGAATCAGTCTAACTAAGGAAACAAAAGACCTCTGCATTAAGAATTGCAACACTCTGAAAAAAGTGACTAAAGAGGATATAAGAAAATGGAAAGACATCCCTTGTTCCTGGGTAGGAAGAACCAGTATTGTGAAAATGGCCATACTTCCAAAACTGCTATACAGATTTAGCATAATTCCTATTGAAATCTCAACAGTATATTTTTAAGAACTGGAGAAAACAATAAAAAAATTCATTTGGAAGCAGAAGAGACCTAGAATAGTAAAAACAATTTTAGGCAACAGAGACCCGGCAGGGGGTATCAAAATCTCCAATTTGAAACTATACTACAAAGCCACAGTGATAAAAACAGAATGGTTCTGGCAAAGAAGTAGACCTGAGGATCAGTGGAACAGATTAGAAGATGCAGAAACAACTCCTGACATACTCAGCTACCTCATCTTTGAGAAAGGAGCCAAACACTCTCACTGGAGGAAAGATAGCCTCTAATAAGTAGTGTTGGAAAAGCTGGATTTCAGCTTGTCAAAGATTAAAACTAGACCCCTATCTTTCACCATGCACTAAACTCAAATCCAGGTGGATTAAAGATCCAAGTATTAAAGCAGAAACACTAAACATGCTGGAAGAGAAGTTAGGGAGAACTCTCGAAGATATCATCATAGCCAAGACTTTATGAACAAATCCTCAGTAGTATGGGAACTAGCACAAAGAATCAACAACTGGGATCTCATCTTTTAAAAATTTTCTATACTGCCAGAGAAATCACAAGCAGAGCTAAGAGACAACCCACAATGTGGGGAAAAAAATTTTACCAGCTGTTCCTCAGACAATGGTCTACTATCTAGAATCTATAAGGAACTGAAAAAATTAGACCCCCAAATATAAAGGCCCAATTTAAATATAGGCATCTGAAATGAACAGACATTTCTCATATAAAGAAGTACAAATAACAATAATAGAAATAAACATATGAAAAAATGTTCAACATCACGGGTCATTCGAAAGATACTGATGAAAACAGCACTGAGATTCCATCTCACCCTGAAAGAATGGCTACTATCAAGAAATCAACCAATAACAAATGCTGGTAGGGTTGTGGGGAGACAGGAACACTTCTTCACTGTTGGTGGGAGTGCAGACTGGTGCAACCACTCTGGAAATCAATATGGAGATACCTCAAAGAACTAGGATTGGAAGTCCCATTTGACCCAGCTATTCCCCTGCTGGGTATCTTCCCAAAAGAATTAAAAGAATCATACCACAGCGATATATGCTTACCCATGTTTATTGCAGCACAGTCTGCAATAGCTAAAATTTGTAAACAGCCCAATTGCCTGTCACCTGGAGACCAGATAAAAAAGATGTGGCTTTTTAAAAAAAAATTGAGTACTACTCAGCCATAAAGAATGAGAAACTAGAGATATTTCTAGCTAAATGGATGCACATTAGGCCATATTCTTAAGTGAAAATACTGTAATATGTGTAAATACCGAATAGTTTCTCTGGTGTAAAAAACTAAAAATGTAAATAAGGATCAAAATGTATAATTGATATTGTGTAATGGGAAGAAAAGGTCTAAAACAGTAGAGGAAGTGGGAGGGGTAGAGGATAGGGAAAATATGTGAAAAGAAAAAACATGGAAACAATGTCTTCATAGACAGGGAAGAGTGAAGGGGTTGAAGGGAGGGCTGGGAATGGGGAAAATAAGAACCAAGATAAGTCATATAAAAATACAAGATCCCAGTGATGAATATAATTGTATTGTATACCTAACATGTACTAATGAACTTAGTGAAGACAAAAAAATAGAGTAAACTAGAACACTTGATGTTTTCTCTTTCCTGATTTACCTCCTAGATCCATAGCTGAAATCTTTTTTTCAGTGACAGTTAACATTGCATATGTTTTTGTATTTTGTAGAGGCAAATCTAGTTAGTTGTATTTTTCTTTAGTTTTTAATACATTGGTCAAAATTCAAAGCACAAATCAATTATTTACTATATTAGAAAAACACATTTGTGAATGAGTCAAAAAATAGATCTGGAGGGTAGTAGAGACCCAGAAGTGAATTACAGGTTTCAGTTTGTATTGCTGTGTGGGCTGACAAGTGAACAAACACCTTCATAAATTAATAGACGTTAACTGTAGCTTGAAAGGCAAATAAATGGATGGTTTAGGTTTTTGTCTCATTTCATCTTTAATGTTATGTAATATAAACCTGGTTGAGGTTTTTTTGTTTGGAAACATGAACTAAAACTCAGTTGTTTTTCCAGTGACTTTGGCCAGACTCACTCCTTATTTATGTTTTCACTGATTTGTTAGAAATAGCACTTTATGTTCATTAGTAATGTGTATTTATCACTTTAGAGATTATGTCCTAATTTTGATAGGTTGTAATTTGTTTTTTGATATGTGACATGTCTCTGGATTACAAATAATACCTGAGTGTTACTGTTCCCTTCATTTCTTGTACTGATGATAACATCTCTGAGGTTATTACTGGAATGCTCTGTTTTTGTTCTTAGGCATTCTGATCATTAGTTATTTTTAGGTTTCTTATGGCATCTTTTCTCTGAGAAAATTTTGCAAACATGAACAATCTTCTTTTGTCAGTGTATCTTGGTTTTGACAAGGAAAAAATGTAATTGTAATTTCTTGTCTCTGTATATTTCACCAAAAATCAAACTGAACACTCTAGGTTAAGAGATTTTTATTTTGTATAAAAGCTTAACAGGAAAAGCTTAGACTTTGAATCACTAGTAAGAAGGCTGACCCATTAATACAAAATGCTGAAGAAAAAGCTTTTAGCAAAGGCATTGGTGAGCAAGAGGAAGACTCAAAAAATGTTGTAGGTAGTTGCAAAAAAAAAAAAAAAAAAAAAAAAAAAAAAAAAAAAAAAAAAAAAAAAAAAAAAAAAAAAAAACAACCAAAAACCAAAAACCAAACAAACAAAAAACACCTCTGTGAGGATCTTTTTAGTCAACACAAGTGGGTCACTTAATTTTTCCAAGTGAATGCCCTTAATAGGGAGACTTCACTTGCAGTCTTGCTAGCCAGAGCTGTCTCATTATAGGAGATGTGGCCCAGTTTATGAAATGTTTATTTTGTAACTAACCCCTTAGGCAGTGGAGGGAACTGTTTACTATTCTTTCTTGTTCTTCAGTGGTCTCCCCCCACCCAGATATCACTGTTGAATTTCAAAAACCTCTGCAGGGGAAAAATAAAAGAGGGAAGAAGAAAACAGGAAGATAAAAGAAAAGAAAAGAAAAAGAAAAAACAAATGTTTAAGAGCTGTCTATGTGTTTGGCTCATTTTTCCCTAAAGACTGTTTCCAGAAGAGTGATTTCAATATTCAGTGATCTCTTTAGGAATGTATATGCTTGAATCTTTGTGTGTGTGTGCACATGCTTGTGTGTATTTCTGTGTTCAGGCCTGTGTAAGAATCAGTACTGCACACAAAAATATCCATGTCTAAGCAGTATGAGCGTATCCCACCAGCTAACATTCTTAGCTTACTCCCCAGGAAAGTGGAACATGTATGACTCTGAAGCCTGGGGTTGGGATTACAGAGTGGGGGCTACAAAAAGTTTTGTTTGTGAAACAATGCTATGCTAAAGGGGGACTAAACAAAAGAAACCGATGTTATGCCATACAAACAAAAGCAAATTATTTATAGGCTCTTTGCAAAAATATAAAGTCTAAATTTCTACTTGGGTTTCTTTTTACTTCGCAACATCACTAGCCAATGACACCATGTTTTCTGAAGTGAATATTGTATTGTCTTTTCATTCTAGCTAGCATAAATTAGTAATGGAACTCTATGACTTTAAAACATATATGCAAGACGCATTCAAAACACATACTCATATATATTTCCATCTACTCCAGAACCACTGGTTTTTCAAATATTAAAAGTTGACAGTGGGCTGGGAATTTAGCTCAGTGGCGCTGTACCTGCCTCACAAGTAGAAGGTCCTGAGCTCAATTCCCAGTACCAAGGAAGAAAAAAATAATAATAATAATAAAATAACAACAAAAGTTGATAGCTGGTGAAAACCTATCCTTAGCTTTACAGGGAGCTAAGAATCATTGGAATGTGACTTGCATCTAAAATTTTTAAATACCCAGTCATTAGATCCCTACAGTAGGTATATGAAAGAAACAACTGCAACATTTGCTTTTTATAGTAACTGTCCCTTATATGTTCTACCATAATTAAGTGAATGGTCTTCTACTTAAAATATTGTTAGTATATAAGCCTAAATATAGGAAATATGCCATCCTTTTAATTTAGGAGTCAGGATTTGTACTTTTATGTATGTTATGTGTGGCTTGATACTCCGTCTTGGGAAGGGATTCAGCAGCCACTCCTCCGGAAACAGGCTCAGTTTCCCACTCAGCATGGCCTTGATTGGCTCTGTAAGCTGGAGGACCCGAGTGCCACCATTCATATGGAGAGCAGTGCAACATGACCTCTGGAATTGTCCAGCTGCGAGGACAAAGATCACAACGAGAAGCTCTTCCAACACACTTATGGTTGGACATGTGGTGTGAAATTAATAGTAAAATAAGACTACTTTATATTATAATCTGAATACTTCAAAGAAAGTCTTCACTATGTTAACAATCAAGGCATTTTATTCTAGGAATCAAGACATTGAGGAATACCTTATCCTCAGTGATATCCAGAGTTTCTGAATTTCCTTTTTTTCTACTTCATGCTTTCCTTTAAGAAAAATAGTAGTCCCATACTAAATTTGTGTATAAAGCAAATAATCATTTTGAAATTCTAATAATAAAGCCTTAAGGGCCTCATCTATCTCTTTGAAGAATGTTGCATTTCTATCTTGGATTGGTTTTTAATAAACTTAACATTCACTATGCAATTCTTTATGCTTTAAAAGAGTTTAGTATAAATTGTGTTATATGATTCTTCCAACAATGCCATGAAAGAAATAGGAGCATCATCATTCCATGTTAAAGTCAGAAAAATTACTGCTCAGGAAAGTAACTCATTTGTTTAAGGAGGTCATCCAGAAAGAAAGGACAGAGCTGTCATGATTATCTCATTCACCGCATTTTTATATTCATCATCTTAGATTAATTATTTGAAATATTTTATAAAATGATGAACATAAATATGTATCATTATATCTATGATTTTTTTCTTTTTGTTCATATTTTTCTATCTTCTTCGTGTTCATGGAATATTGAAAATAAAAATGTAAGCATCAAATATAGGGGACAAGGCAAACATATCTTGCTGGGTTGGAAGAAAATATTGAGAAAGCTAAACATATTATGTACTGGAAAATGAAATGAACTAGCTGTTGATGGTTTCAAGCCCATTTTTCTTAGCCACAGATTCTTTAGGATCATGTATATAAATTGTCAAATGAAATCAATAAGTCTAGTAAATCTTTCCCACTCCTATAAATAGATAACAGTAACATGAAATTGATATGGTGGTAGCTTTTCCTGTTAGCAGGTTATTTTAATTGTTGGGTACAAGGAAGTTTTGCAACTTTTAAAAATTTTAAAATGTTATGTCTCTACACTGTGATTGAAGTGTAGTAACACTGACTAAATCATTTGCTCAATTTTTTGCCTGATATTGACTCTAGTAAATTAAAATTGCATGTGTTGGTAATAAGTAATCTTTAGGATTAGTCACAGTGGACAATTTTCCAATGACAGAACCAGTTAGTCAGGCTTTGCAGGACTGACCTACATTGCTTCTTAATGCATCTCTTTGTATAAGGTAATTCTAATATTACCATTGACCTACCTATTACTTAACCTCATTTATTGAATACCATCCATTTACAGGATATTTTAAAGATAAAGGAGTAGGAGGTCTAAGGGCATAGAGTTAAAAAGAGGAAGGGATTTATTTTATATAAACAATGAACTTTATATTGTAGAAATAACCTGCTAATATATGACTTAAAATATATTACTTCATTTGAGAGCCACAAGTACTTCTATTAAATAAATGCTTTTTTCTGTAGATCCCTGTGAATATTTTACTAAATAACACATCAATATTTACCAAAAACCTATTTGACATATATGAAAGACCTGGGAATTTTATGACTATAAGTGCCTAGTTGGTATATAATCTTAATAACATTTATATCACTAGATAGTAAGCATTTTTTTACATAAATTTTCTATACTGTGGGTCAGTGTTTTAAAAAACCCTACACAACTACCATCTATCTCAGAATAAAGTTGTGAAAATTAAAAGTACCACTTTGATTTATATGAAAATGGAACATTTTAATTTTTATTATTCTAGCAATGAAGATTATATATTGACCTGTTAACTTTGTTTTATGTCCAAATTTTATTTATAAATATCTTACTGTCAGAGTCTGTATGAATCAGGGCTGAACTGCAAAAGTTAGGCACAGTTAGACTTGAAATAAAGTCCATATTCTCATTCCAATCTGTCTTTAAGTCTAAACTACTCAGTTCTTCATGTTTATTGGAATCCTCCTAAAACTGGAATTTCCTGGGAGATATCCAGTACTTTTGGGACTGTAAACACCAAAACAAACAGACTTTTTTGTAACATGTCATGTCTAGTGCTAACTAAATTCAACAAGTTTATAGATATGGAGTTTATAGGTATTGCAATCTTATAAATTTGCTTCAACTTAAGATTTGGTTAAAGATTTATCTCAAGAATATAGATAGTTTGGGGATAATTTATTTGCTAGTAGTTGTAGTTATGGTAAATCATAACTAAACAATGAAATATTTTATACAATAAATTATGGAAACAAGCTTCTTGACATAGTATATTGTCTATATATTAAATATTTATTATTTTTTATGTCAATTATATGTAATTATGTGAATGTATGTATGAGTGTACAGTTTTGTTTTGTTTTGCTTTTGGTACCAGGGATCGAACTTGGGCCCTTGTGCTTTGGAGGCAGGCATTGGAACCACTGAGCCAAATTCCTGGCTCAACAGTGTGTTTTTTAAAAATTTAATCTCCAAGAGCAGGCCACATCTTAGAGATGCCTTTCCATTGTATATACAGTGACTGAAAAGCATAAAACAAAGAAAAATAAATCATTTTTATACTTTGATATCTAAGTATGTTTGATGCAGAATGTGGACATGAAATTAGCTTCATTCTTCTATCAGAAACTTCCAAGACATCTATGAGAAATGTGTCATAATATTTGTTTTGGCTTATCCTTAATAAAAATCCTGACAATTTAATCTGGCACAATGCTACTCAGTTAAAAGAAGACATTTCCCAATCTCCTTTGCATGTAACTGTAGCTATATGACCAGGTTATGCCTAATGAAAATTAAATAAGATTTGTGTATAATATTTCTGAAATATCTTTTTAAGAAGATGAAACTGTTCCTCTTTCTTTCTTTTTCTTGTTATTTAGAATGTATTGTGGGTGTAGCTTTTGCGGCCATCTTGAACAAGCATATGATGAATTTAAGATGATGTTAAAATACCAGAATGATAGCTGAAGACAAGAGAGAGGCTGGGTACTTTATCAAATCCTAAAACTGTTATATCTGCCATAGATATTGTCCTTTTGGACCATTTTTATTTGAAAAATCAGTAAACCATATGGCTCTAGTCACTGTTGGTTTGCTAGATTTTCATTATGTGCAGGAAACAGAGCTAAAAAGTGGCACTAGCAGAAATAGGTGAAGAAGATACTAAAAAAATGTAACTGTACTGTATCCCTAAAATGTAACAATAAACTCAATTAAAGCTGAAAAAAAAGATGGAAAATGTGACCATGGGGTTACAGAACATTTTACCAGGTTGCTGTCTACTACTTCTTAGAGATCATATGCTTTCATAATATGTAATTTTTAGAAGAATGGTAGAAATCATAAAAGTAGACTTGTTTGCAAGTAACTTTGATAAGAAATATTTGGCTAATGCAAAGAATGAATGATGTGATGGTGAAGTGACAATGTGTGATGCCACTGCCATCGTGAGCTTTAATAGTGAGTGCCGGGATTGGACACAAAGTGTGAATCTCAGTCTCTTCACTCGCTCCATATAGGACCTGAGTTATGTTACTAAACTTTAGTGTCCTCTTCTTTTTCAAAAAAGATTATAGAATTTTGATTATAAAGCTTTTATAGACTTTAACTGATTATTTACAGAGTTCAGCAGAAAAATTGGCATTTAAATGGCTCTGGCAGATGCTAGTGAGCTTCAAAATTTCTTCAGAAATCCTCGATAAATTTAACCTGTGAGAACTCAATGGAACTGGCATAGATTAGCTTTAACTAAGAAAGAAAATGTTGGAAAAATACATATAATAATCAAAGGTATTTTTCCATTAGCTTCCTTCTATTCTCTGTATCTGTATATATCTTATTCTTTCACCTTCACAATTAAGAATTCTTGAAACTATTTTATAGTCATAATAATCCTAGGGACTACAATGCATTTGTCATTTTTTTCTAATGCCCTCTTGATTTTTTTGTCCTTTGTTAATTTTCTTTTCTTTTTCTTATACCAATGAGAATATAAGTCTCTTGTCTTTTATGTGATCTTTGACTGACCTCAACTAGTTTCATCCATATTTTAGGTCAAATATTTAGTTAAGGGAAAAGAGGATAATTCAATTACATCATCTTGTCTTTTGTCACTCAAATATTATCCAATATTCTCTTCTCACCTTTTTCTGACATATAGTATTTTTCAATAATTTCTATTCAAAATCTTCTCATTTATGGCCCACATATCAACACTATAATCTTAGAGTGTCCCTCAAGCAGCAATTTCTCTGACCTACTTTTTCCCTATAGATCTTATTTCAAAGCTCTCAGATTCTATCCCATTCTTTCCTGTCCAAGTGCCCTTCCTTCTCTAAGTTTTGACTGAAATTTGTTTTTTAGTAGCTGTGAACGGTGACTGAAGCACATTTTCCCTACCCAAGGACTTCCTTTACTTTAAATATGCTATATGTATTTAGAATTTGTCATGCTGTGGAATTCTTTTTTTTTTCATTGTACTTCAAATTTCTCTTAGTTGAAGGGTATTGAATCTTCCTTCAGATAAAAAATTTGCTCTCTATGTTCCATGACTCCCAAGTGTCAAGTTGTATCAGAGTGACCTGAAATCCTCTAAAAGTTTCAACACATCAACACAAATGCACTTCAATGTTAATAAGAAAGATTTGTCAGAAGGCTTTCCAGAAAGTATTGTAAATTAAATAAGTAATTCCCCAAAAGATTTTTATTGTAATTTAACATTTAAAAATACCTTTAAATATCTAATTTAGAAGTAGCTACTTTTTATAATCATGCTAAAGTATTTTTAAAGGGAAAATTCTTTCCTGTCTGTCATGTTAATCAAAATCCTATATAGGTTATGAAATATTAAAGTTATTACATTCACTTAGAATTATAAAGTTTTAATGGGGATGCATTTAAATGAAATTTAAATATTGAAATTATTTCCCCATTTTTATTGTTAGTAAAAATTCTGACTACCACGTATCCAGATGGTATTTGTTTTCTCATTTCTTTGTTATAATTTAATTTTGCTCTGATTTGTATCCTATTTACTAATTCACCTCCAAATCTCTGTGCAACTTAAACACTGGTTCCTGGGTGTGATATACTTGTAACCAAAATGCAGTTCTTCCATTTTGATAAAAGCACTTTCCTGGACATTTGGTAAATGGTAGAATGAAGTAAGCTCTTTGAGGGTTTTTATAGAATAGCAAAACAGATAATAACTGCCTTTTGAGCCCCTTGTCCTATCTCATTTAATCCAGTTTTAATCAGGGAAGAACTTTCCCTTATATGCATTCTGAAATTGTTTTTTACTGCTGTTTACAGATAATTTACTCAGAAATTATCAATAGCTTTAATTATTTCTATTTCCAATCTACATATCTTCAATTACATATGCCATTGTATTTATCTGTTTTTGAAAATGTAGCTTTTTAGAGTATGTATCTTGAAATATGGACAAAGGCAGAGTGAGTGAGTAGCTCAATGGTAAGGTGTTTTCCTAATATGTTTGAGGCTCTAGGATCATTCACAGCACCACAAAAAGGAAAAAAAAGATGGTATCATAGCACACTTGAGAACAGTGTTTGCATTTATTGCCTTTAATTTCTTTGTAACTTTAAGTATTTGTTGGTTTATTGTGACCCTTTTCCTTATTTCTTCAAGTTTCTGTTATCTCTGCTTTGAGACTTGCATTTCTGACTTTCTCTGCTACCATTATTGCAGAATATAGCCACAGGGCAGGTACCTGTGTTCCCAGTGAGACTGAAGCAAATAAATCATTTACCTTTTGGAGGACAAAGGTAAGCAATTTCCTCACCTTTGATTTCTCTCTTTATTCTGTAGCTTTGATACATCTGATAGCTCTTCTGTAGACTTCTTCCTGCTGTAGTGCTTAAATAATTTTTCATTAGGTAAACAGTCAACAGAAAATTAAAGCCACTGCAGCATTAGTTAGGGCTGGGGGGTCTCAGAGTAGGTGATTGAGGGTCAGTTTAAAAGAATTAGAAAGCAAAATATTTATTCTCAGGAAGTTATAATATTAGGACAAAAATAACATAAGAAATAATGTAACTAAGCTCTGTGTCTTCAAGTGTAAATTGACGTAGGACAGATTGAGAAGGCAAAGCTGGAAGGGGATAATGCACCGGAAGGAGATAACAACCAGGAAGGTGAATTTGCTGATTTGTGTTACCAAGCTTTCTAGCTAAGCTCCTGGAGGGGAGGACTGTGGGCATGCTGATGCAGGAAGACATATATGCATCCCATATTAAATCACTTCTTTTGTTAATGATACAATGGGAAATAATGCAAAGGCTTATATTTCAGGAGAGAAACAAGTCCTAATAGACAAGAAATCAAGTAAGGAATGTGCTACACTTTCCCTTTAGGTATAAAACACTCTTCATGCCATTCAACCGATTAAAGTCATAGCACAGCCTGGGAGGCAGATGGTCTTACTGTATAGATGATCAAATGGAGAATCTGAGCAATTCAATAATTTGATCAATTCTCATGGAAAAAAAGCATATGGTTTCACTAGGAGCCAGTCTTGCCCTCTCTGAGGAGCAGCTTCTAAATGCATCACTTTTTGAATGTTTACATAAAATTTTTCTTTGGTACATTTCAAATTACCAATACATTATACATTCTTTATATTTTCATTTTGAGGAGAAAGTCCCCTAGTCCCATGCACAAAGCAATAAAAATCATCTTTAAAGCACCTAGCTGTATGTACCCAATGCATCAATATTTGACAATTTGTTTTGAAATATATATCTAGAGGAAATCATAAGGCATCTGAAATGAATAGACACTTCTCAGATGAAGTAGTAGAAATAGCAAATAAATATATGAAAAAAGCATTTAGCATCACCGGTCATTTGAGAGATGCAAATTAAAACACTGAAATTTCATCTCACTCCAGAAATAATGGCTATGATCAAGAAATCAATGAAGAACAAAGGCTAGCAGGACTGTGGGAAAAAGTAACCCTTCCCTTCTGTTGGTGGGACTGTAGACTGGTGCAACCACTATGGAAATCACTATGGAGATTCCTCAAAGAGCTAAAACTAGATGTTCAGATATTCCCCTTCTTGGTATCTTCCTGAAAGAATTAAAAGCATTATACCACAGTAATATATGCACACTCATGTTTATAGAAGCATAGTTTGTAATAGCTAAATCTTGGAAACAGCTCAAATGCCCACCAACTGATGAATGATGGCTAAAGAAGATTTTTAAAAAATAAAATAGAGTACTATTCTGCCATAAAGAGAGATACATTTGAGACATTTCTAGGTAAATGGATGCACCTTAAGATCATACTCTTAACACGAAATAAATCAGACACATGTGTATAAATAATGCATGGTTTCTCTGGTGTGAGAAACCAAAAGTATAAATAAGGAACAAAATATATAACAGATGTTGTGAAATAGGCAGAAAATATTCAAATGGGCAGGGAAACTAGGGAGGAGGAAGGGGAAAAGAAAGGAAAGGAAAAGGAAAGAAAAGAGAATTAAGGAAAAAATGTCAATAAAACTTTTGTAAATAAGGAGGGGCAGAGAGGTTGAAGAGATATGAGGGAATGGGGGGAAAAGAATGAAGATATAACATGTACAGTTACATATTCTGTATGATGAATGTTATCATTATGTGTCCTAAAATGTACCAATAAAATTAATTTTAGAAACTAAATACAAGGAAAAAAGAATAAATTTCATTGTAAATATGAAAAATAGCCCATAATGATCAGAAAAGTGGTCAGTTACAAAGAAGGCTCTCAGTGAGAGTGTCGACTCCAGCCATCTCCAGAAGAGTGGACATCTGGTGTTGGAAACTGCTCTGGCCAGATGCAATGGTAAACCCAACCTGGACATTTTGCTGACCCATCAGACACCCTATTTATCTCTTAGATGACCTCCTTCTTTCTGATACACTTCTGTCATCAGAATGAGCTGGTTTCATTAACAATTGTACTTCTCACTGTACCTTCATAAATTGGAATCCAGTCTCAATATCATTCTGTGGGAGTCTGGCTGCTATGAGTTCACTCTTTAGAAGAAACTTTACTATAGTGGTGTGGAGGGATAATGTTGTTAGGACCATCTTCAGAGCAGGAAATTCACCCTTGGTGGTACCTTCAGCCTGTGAACTGGAAATCTCAAGGCAGGGTTGCACTGACAGTGATGTTTCCCTGTAGTAACATCAATATCGATGATGAGTCAGTGATGAAGGGTAAGAGATTGCCAAACCACAACATAACATACATTATAGGAAGAATTTAAATTACTGCCTGTGATAATTAAAATAAAACACAAATCCTTGTATTAAGCTAATATTTAATGAAAAAGTAGTGTATGTGGAAAATATTTGGATGCTGATATATTTACTAAAACATCTTGGGCCGGAGATTTAGCTCAGCATTTCCACCACCTGCCTTGCAAGTGAAAGGTCCTGGGTTCAATCCCCAGTACAAAACAAAAACAAAAACAAAAACAAAAACATCACCTTCCTTACCATTTTCTATATCTGCATAAATATGAAATAAGCATGGATTTTACATGCATCTAAATAATGTGAGATTTTGCTCCTTTTTATTGAAATTGTGATTCTAGCAGGACTTTTTTTTAATCATTTGGTAAAGGTTATTTCTACCTATTTTTGGAGAATAGATTTTGTATGATAGAAATGCAATATAGAAAAGGGAGGGTAATTTAAAGTGTGGAAACCTGAGGAAAGCTCTGAGTTGGTAAGCAATGCAAGGGGCCCCTTTGCGGAAGGGAAATTACATAGAGATTGAGAGAAAGAGAGAGATAGAGAAAAAGAGAGGGAAAGAGAATAATAAAAATAGGGAAGAAAATGTTCTTTTGATGAATTATATAATGTGTGATAAATAGCGCATGTATTTGACTAATTTCCAGGACAAATGATTAACTCAATTATTGATGTCCAGCTGTTCTGCTTTTTCTGCCTTTCCTTACTTGCTAAAACAATTGTCCTTACATCTGGAAAGTATATCTGGCAAGAAAAAGTTTATGATTCCTTCTCTGCTATTCAAAGTAGAAACTGTTAACTTGGTACTAGGCTGTTTCTGAATATGAACCTTTTACTTGAGTCATTCATAGGAAAATGGATACCTATTGAGGATATACTCCTAAGTGAAATAAATAAGTCACACATGTATAAATACTGAATAGTTTCTCTGTTGTGAAAAACTATAATAGTACACAAGATCCTAATGAGATAATTAACAATGTGAAATAGGAAGAAAAGGGCTAAAGGTATAGGGAAAGTGGGAAGGGTAGGGGAAAGGGAACAAGGGAAAAGGAAAAAATATGAGAAAATGAAAAAATGGAAATGAAGTGTTTGTAAATGGGGAGGGGAGGAGGGGGTGAAGGGAGGGCAGGGGCAAGGGGAAACAATGAGAACCAAGACCTGTCATGTAAAGGTACAAGATCCCAATGATGGGTGTAACTGTAGTGTATACCTAGAATGTACCAATAAACTCAATAAAAAGAATAAAAAAGAGCCTTTTTGGTATTGTCTGGAACTGAGCATCATAATTCTCCAAAGAAAGTAGTAGCTTACTTAAGTATTCCTTTGATTATAACATACTTATGTACATCTTTATTATCATTTTCAGCAATTTTATGTAGTCATTAATTATTACAAAAGTGAACTTTAAAAGCTCATTTTGGAATCTTGTAGCAATGACTGCCATTGTATCTATTTGAAATATAAATGTTTCTTGGCCAATAATGCGTCCCTTTTAAAAGAGCCTGAGAATTGTATTCTCAAATTAATGATTTATTGGTTAAATGATCATGGGCCTCAGGAACAGAGGAAAATCAACATTTGTTGATTTTGACAGCTTGATACATTATTTATGGTCAGCCCTTTTTCATGGAGTCATGGAAAATCTTTGAGCCTTGCAGATGGAGGTAGCCTGTGAGGACCCATGGGCAGCCTCCCCATCTTGACAAGCTCTCCTCTTGCCACTTCTCCTCTACTCTTCTACTTCTAAGGTAGATATTGGGGGTTGGGCATGTGAATTTTAGCACTGTGGTTGTTGAAAGGACCATACCAACTATGATACAACTTTAGGAAGACTACAGTTTACCAGGCACTATTAAAAACTATATTTTTTCTATATCTCCTCCAAACTCCTCACTGCATGCAATATTTCTAAGATGTAGACATCAAGACCAAGAATCAGTGAGATGCATGGCCACCTAAACATACCGCAGCAGAGGCAAGAGATGCTTGTAGTTCTAAGTCGAAGCACATGGTCTTTTTCATTGCCTCATTGTTTCTCTCTAGTGTCTTGCACTAATCAGTATTTGCTTCTTGACTAATCATGTTCTTCAAGATCTAATTTCTAGGCCATTTTCTTGCTGGTCCTTATTTCTCTGTCCCACACACCCAAAACTTATTCCAATCTTAAATGAGATGTGAGATGTTAGATTCCAGCCTAAACTCTGTATGTATGAGCTGACCCATGCCTCTAACATCTCCACAAATTATATTAAAACACTTATCAAAATACTGTAAAGAAATGCATAATTTGAAAGAGCATACATAAATGTATATATCTCTTATATAAAGTGTTGTTAATAAGATTTAGTGATGAGTCCAACAGTTATCTTGCTTTTGAACTAGTGAGGCATAAATAACATTTTGAGAGTTGTACAAATATTATAATATGATTAGGAAATAATGTGATTACTATCATTAACATAGTTATGGGTACCACCAGTATTACTGTAGTATCACATTCATAATAAAGGAAAGGCAAAATTTCTGTCAATGTGGGTGAAAATAACAATATTTTCTCCACTCTGTGTGTGCAGAATACTCTGGATTGTACTCATGGACCACTCGGACTATTGTGAATCATTTTACTCAGTGTTAAAATTCAATTCACTGAAGGTACCAGGATGATTTGTTTGTTTCTGATTGGGCAAGGGAGATAATGTGGAAGAGACAAAATGTTTTGCTCACACCTCTGTGTTGCTATCCTGGGCTTTTGCACTCAACAAAAACCTCGGCACTTTCCTGTTATTCTCCAGTTTCCTCTCCACTTCACTTGGAATATGGTTGTTTATTCTTTGTGGGTTTTTTTTACATTTTGTTTTTATTAGTATATGTTTGCAATACATAATAATTCCATTTGTCTTGTGGAATTGGTGTGTATATGTATATGTATTATATCTTAATCATTTTACTTCCTCTTCCCCCTCAACCTCTCTTCTCCCCCATACCCAGATGTTTCCCCCCAACTCTGAAAAGCCTACCTTGCTGTTTCTTACATGTATCTTTTATTGTGCCCTTTAAATTATTTCTGTTTGGGGTTTTTCATATATGAGAAACCATGTAAGAGTTAACCTTCTATGTTTGATGTATTCTCTTAGCATTATGTTCTCAAGGTGCTTCCATTTCCCTACAAATGACTCAAATTTATCCTTCTTTTTGGCTAATATATGCATCTATATGTGTATTGCTATCTGTGATCATATATACTATATAGCATGCATACATAGTATATTATATAGTATTCTATAGTTTATATAGTATATAGTACATATTATAGTATGTACTATATATTTTTATATTTATATATAGAATATACTATATCATATATATAATATCACGTTTTCATTGTCTATTTACCTATAGATGGACATAATGTAGCTATTGCAAATTCTGCTACTATAAACATAAGTATGCATGTCACTATAATAAGATGCTTTTAACTCTTTCAGGAAGATAACCAGAGAAGGTATAGCTGAATCAAATGGAATTTGACTGTTTTTAGTTTTTGAGAAATCTCCGTATTGATTTCCATAGTTGGGCTAGTGTATATGTGGAAGAGTTCCTTTCCCCCCACAAAACCACAGGCATTCAATGTCTCTGAATTCTTAATGATAATCATTCTTTACAGAATAACATAGGAATATCAGGATTGGTTTAATTTGTATTTATTTAATAACAAAAGATGCTTAACAGTTTTTCATACACTTACTGACCATTGTTCTTCTTTGAGAAGTGTCTATTACTTTCAGTTGTTCTTTTATTGATTGGGTCTTTTATTTTGGAAAGGAGTAATTCTTTCTGAGGTCTTTTTTTAAAAATTCAGTTTCTTGGTATATTTTAGGTATACAGTACAGTTACATTCATTATTGGGATCTTGTACCTCTACATGACAGGTCTTGGTTCTCATTTTTTCCTCTTGTCCCTGCCCTCCCTTCACACATTTATTGACTTGTGTATGTTGAACCATCCTTGCATCCCTGGAATAAATTTGACTTGGTCCGGATGTATGATCTTCTTGATGATGCTCTGTGTTATGTTTGCTAATATTTTATTAAGGATTTTTGCATCTCTATTCATTAAGGTGATTGGCCTGCAGTTCTCTTTTTTAGTTGCATCTTTCCCTGGTTTGGGAATCAAAGTGATACTTGCTTCCAGGAATGAATTTGGAAGTATTGCCTCCCTTTCAATTTCATTGAAAAGTCTGAAGAGTAATGGCAATAGTTCTTCTCTAAATGTCTTGTAAAATTCAGCAGTGAATCCATCAGGACCTGGGCTTTTCTTTGTTGGTAAGTTTTTAATTACATTTTCAATTTCACTGATTGTAACTGGGGTGTTTAAAGTGTTTTTATCTTCTTTGTTCAATTTTGGTAATTCATAAGTATCTAGAAATCTGTCCATTTCTTCTGTGTTTTCCATTTTATTAGAGTAGAGGTTCTCAAAGTAGGTACTGACTATCCTCTGGATTGCTGCTGGATCTGTTGTGACTTCACCTTTTTCATTCCTAATTGCATGGATCTGAGCCTTTTCTTTCCTTTTTTTGATAAGGTTAGCTAAGGGTTTATCAATTTTATTTATTATTTCAAAAATCCAACTCTTTGATTCATTTATTTTTTGTATCATTTTCTTAGTTTCCACTGCATTGATTTCTGCTCTAATCTTTATAATTTCCTCTCTTGTTCGAGCTTTGAGTTTTTCTTGCTCCTGTTTTTCTAGCAGTCTAAGATACATCATTAGGTTGTTTATTTGAGATCTCTCTGTTTTCCTAGTGTGGGCACTCGGTGCTATGAATTTTCCATGTAGAACTGCTTGCATTGTGTTGATTCCTGTATGTTGTATTGTCCTTTTCACTATTTGTAAAAACTGTCTGATTTCTTCTTTAATTTCCTCTGTGTTGCATTGATTGTTCAGGAGAGTGTTGTTCAATTTCCATGTGTTTGTGAATTTCCTAGGGTTTCCTATGCTATTGATCTCCAGCTTTATTGCTCTGTGATCTGATGATATACAGGGAATAACTCTGATTCTTTTGAATTTATTCAAACCTGTTCTGTTAGCTAGTATGTGATCTATCTTGGAGAATGACCCCTGTGCAGCTGAAAATAATGTATATTCTGATTTTGTGGGGTGGAACATTCTATAGACATCTGTTTGATTTTTGGTTTTTGGTACCGGGGATTGAATTTGGGTCCTTGCGCTTGCAAGGCAGGCCACCAAACCGCTGAGCTAAATCCCTGGCAATATAGATGTCTAATAAGTCCATGCATTCAAAAGCATGGTTCAGCGCTAGCATTTCATTGTTGACTTTTTGCCTAGATGATCTGTCTATTTGTTATAGTGGGGTATTTAGATCCCCCACTAAAATTGTATTAGTGCTTATTTGGTTTTTCATGTTACTTAATATTTGTTTTATATAGCTGGGGGCATTTATATTTGGTGCATAAATGTTTATGATTGTCATCTCTTCCTCTTGAATTATTCCCTTTACAAGGATGTAGTGGCCTTCTTTGTCTCTCTTAGTGAGTTTTGGTTTGAAATTTACTTTGTCTTTGAATAAGATTGCTACCCCTGCTTTTTTATGGGATCCTGTTGCATGGAGAATTGTTTTCCATCCTTTCACTTTCAGTCTATGGGCTTCTTTTTGCATGAGGTATGTTTCTTATATACAACATATTGTTGGATTTTGCTTCTTAATCCATTCTGCCAGTCTATTTCTCTTGATTAGTGAATTGAGGCCATTGACAGTGGTGGTTATAACTGATATGTACTGACTTCTTATTGTCATGTTATTGTCCTTTTGTTGACTCTTTTAAATTTTTTGCCCTTTCCTTTTAGTTTCTTGCCTTGACTATTTGATTTGCTCTGTTGGGCCTCATGGTGTTTTCATCTTCATTGTCTTTTTCTAGGATATTGTTTAGAATTCCTGTAGTGCTAGTTTGGTATTAATGAAGTTTCTCAGGTGTTCTTTGTCATGGAAGTATCTTATTTCCCCATCCATTTTGAAAGAGAGTTTTGCAGGATACATCAGTCTAGGTTGGAGATTGTTTTCTTTTAGGACTTGAAATGCCTCACTCCAGGCTCTCCTTGACCTGAGGATTTGTGTTGAAAAGTCTGCTGTGATTGTAATGGGCTTTCCTTTGCATGTGATTTGTTTCTTTTCTCTTACTGCTTGTAGTATTTTGTTCTTCTGTTGGATTTCTGGAATCTTGATTATTATATGTCTAGGTGTAGATTCTTTTTTATCGTGGCTGGTTGGAGTCCTATATGCCTCACTTAGCTGTACGTCAAATTCTTCCCCTCTGTTTGGGAAGTTTTCTGTCATTAATTCTGTGAACAGCTTTTTTTAAGTCATTTGCATTTTCTCCTGCTACCTATGGATTCCTATCAGTCTTATGTTATTCTTCTTTGCATCATCTAGGAGTTGTTGGATCTATTTCTCATGATCCCTTACTGTTTTTAGGAGACCCTCTCTTTTCAGGGTTACTGTCTGTGATCCTATCTTCTTTATCTGAGATTCTATCTTCTCATTATTTTATTCTATTGTGTACACTTTAATAGAGTTTTTAATCTGGCTCTCTGTTTGAATTTGTTTGATGGATTCCATTTCTTTCCTATGTTGGGCATTTATTGTTTCCATTTGTTTCTTATGCTGGGCCTTCATGGCTTCTATCATGATCCTGCACTCATCTAATTTTTGTCAGTTTCTGTTCTAGAGTCTCTAATCATGACTTTCATTTTGCTCACCATCTCTATGGTTATCTGGGAAATTATTTCTGTTTTGACTTTTCTAGAGCCTGATTGATCTGTTTTGTTACTTCCTGTGCTGTGACTTCAGAGTGTCCTGGAGGTTCACTGTCAGACTTTTCATCCTCCTTTGCCCTTGGTGTTTCCCATTGGTGAGCTGGAAGTCTGTCGTTGTGTCTTGCTTAAGTGTTTTCTCATTTTCATTTTTGCTGTTGGGGTGTCCTTGATTCAATCTATTGGTTATTTAATCTTCCTGATATAGTTGTGTTTTAGTTTTTGAGTCTCTAATGACTTGTAAACATTCTCATTTTCACAATATCAGAGAAAACAACTTGTCAAATCAATCCCTGTCTTTTATCCCAATCGATACAATCAGCAACACAATAGGTCAATCACAATTTGCAAATTGACCACTCATGGTAGTCATTAATCTATCACCTTTAAACCATGTGAATTAAATTAAACTCAAGAAGCAGCCTAAAATATGTTTGCAGTGAACAGACTCCTCAACATAGCATATTTACCATTTAGGATGGGGGCCTAGCCAGAGTTAGGATGAGAAGAGTAGATAAGTAAAAGAACTGGAGAAGGTTTCAAGTGAAGCCAGAGGACACAGAATGACCACACAATCTTTAGGAAACTGTTAAACTCAAAAGGGATAGACAGAGTGCAAGTATGAGGACAAGAATATGTACCCTTAACAGCAATAGGGGTTCACTTTCCCTTGTAACTACTGACCCTTGAGTGAGGCACAATGATAGAAAAAAAGAACTTTAAGAAAAAAGAAAAAGGGATAAAAGAAGAAAACTGAGTCAGGTCAGGATCAGGAACAGAAAGGGAGATGAGGGACAATATGGTGGAGCAAGAGAGTGAGTTGGTGAAAGAGGACAGAAAAAAGAATTTACAGAGTGGAATGAGGAAAAGAAAGAAAAGGAAAAAAATGACTTTGAAAGCCCTGTTTCAGACTATATCTCTGCTGTCATAATACACATTGTGCACAGCCATGTGCAGAACCAAATCACCCTATCTCAGCTAACCGTTGGCAGACCCCCGCAATGTAGACTTACCTCAGGCTGCAAGGCTCAAATTGAGCTCCTGGATCTCCTGCAGGGTTGAACTCCAGACAGTTGTACTACAGGTTTCCCCTGCCCTTTCTTTAAAGATGTTCAAAGTTGGAAGCTCAGAAAATTACCCTTTATAACCAGCTATTCCTCTGTGGCGTGGTTCCAAGACTGGCACAATCAGGAGATCTGAAAGTGGGGTGGGTGTGCTCAGGGTTGTCCACTTGCCTACCTTCCTGGCGCTGGGGCCACAATGGTGGCTCCTGCAGGGGAGGGCCTGGCTGCCAGGTCCTGTGGACTGGGCCCCAGCAAGCCAGAGGGAGAGCAGATGTCATCAGGGCGACTTTCCTGAATCTCTGGGCCTGATCACACTTGATCTTGGTGTTGCATACTTGATCATGAATTCACTATGAATCTTTTTTCTTGGCTCATTAGTAATGGAGTGGTGTGTGTGTGTGTGTGTGTGTGTGTGTGTGTGTGTATGTGGGTGTGTGTGTGTGTTTTGCTACTGGTGAAAATTTAAGTTATTTCTATTATTTTCCATATTTTTTATGTTTTTTCTATCTCCTTGTGCATATATTTGAAAAATATCCTTATTATTGAACTGCTAGAATGGCAGATACATTTTTTTTTTATTAACTTAACACGATACTGTAAAAGTGCTCCAGAAGTGGTAAAACATATACATAAGGTATGGACTTGATTCTATACCCTAAAAACTCAGTTTGAAGCTCACAATAAGAATAATGCTCATATAAAAACAGCAAGAGACTTTAGAGTGCTCTGTCTCTTTGTACCATGTAAGAGAAAAGTGAAAAGACAGCCTTTGGAAAGCAAGGAAAAAGGCCCTCACTAAGTACCAAAGCCAATGACACCTTGAGCCTAACTTTTCATCTCCATATACAAAAGTGAGAAATAAATATTGTTGATGCCACTCAGTTCAAGTGCGTAGTGCACTATCATCTGTGTGAGTCCTTATATGTACCTAGTTTCTGTAGATATTGTCTGATATGTAAACTGCTATAATTATAACTAGATGTGAAATAATATCTTGCTTTTTTTGTCTGTTGTAACTAATGAATTACATGAATACTTTGCTGGCTTTGGAAAATGTTTATTTCTTTTTTGTTTCTGATGATTAGCTATGCTGGGTACAGTTTTCTTGGAAACTTTTTTTTTTCAAAGCATGGGATTTGTTGTTCCATTCTCTCCTGGCCTGTAAGGTTTCTTTTTTTAAAAAATAATTTTATTGGTACATTTATTGTATACAATGTAATGACACTCATTGTTTTAAATTTGTACCTTTACATGATCTATCTTGGTTCTTATTTTTTTCCCCATTCCCCTGCCCTTCCTTCAACACCTCGCTCCCTCCCTATAAAGACTTTATTTCCATTATTTTTCATTTTCTCATATTAATTCCATTCCCTTCTTTCCTTTCCCCTACCCCTCACTTTTCCCCTTCCCCTTTGTCCCTTTTCTTCCTATTTCACATTATCTATTATACCTTTTAGTACTTATTTACACTTTCAGTTTCTCACACTAGAGAAATTATTCAGTATTTACATGTGTGTCCTATTTATATCACTTAAAAGTATCATCTCAATTGCCTCCATTTAGCTATAAATGTCTCTAATTTCTCATTTTCGATGGCTGAGTAGTACTCCATTTAAAAAAAAATCACATTTTCTTTATCCAGTCTCCAGTCATGGGCAATTTGGCTGCTTCCAAGTTTTAGATATTACAAATTGTGCTGCTATGAACATGGGTGCACATGTATCACTCTGTTATGATTCTTTTAATTCTTTAGGGAAGATACCCAGCAGAAGAATGAATGGGTCAAATGGGACTTCCAATCCTAGTTCTTTGAGATATCTCCATACTGATTTCCACAGTGTTTGCACCAGTCTACACTCCGACCAGAAATGGAGCAATGTTCCTCTTTCCCCACAGCCCCACCAGCATTTGTTATTGGTTGATTTTATGTTAGCAGCCATTCTTTCTGGGGTTAGGTGGAATTTCAGCATTGTTTTCATTTGCATTTCCTGAATGACCAGTGATGCTCAACATTTTTTTCATATATTTATTTGCTTTTTCTACTTCTTTGAGAAATATCTGTTCATTTCAGATGCTCATTTTTGGATTGGGTCTTTAAATTTGGGAGGTCTGATTTTTTTTAGAGGTCTGATTTTTAAAAATTCTTTATATATTCTAGATAGTAGACCTTTGAGGAGCAGCTGATGAAAATTTTTCTCTCATTGTGTGTTCTCTTCACACTGTTGGTGGTTTCTCTTGCTAGGTAGAAGCATTTTAATAAGAAGACGTCCCACTTCTTGATTGTGCTAGTTTATGGGCAACTGAGGTTTTGGTTATAAAATCTTTTCCTACACCAATATCTTCAAATATCTTCTTTCTACCTAACCTCTCTTCCAGCGAATTTTGTGGCCTGTAAGGTTTCTGCTGACAAATCTGATATTAGTCTACTGGGAGTTCCCTTAGGTGTTATGTGTCACTTTTACTGTTTTTATAGTTTTCTCTTTGCATAGTTCTTTCATGAGTTGTACTATAACATTCTGTCAGAGAATCTTTTCTGATCATGTTTTTTTTGGTGGTCCTATGAGTCTTCTATATTTGAATGTTCATATCTTCTTCAAGATTTGGGAAGGTTTTAGGTATTACTTCATTAAATACATAATCTATTCCTTTGCCCTTCTCTTCATCTTGATGTCCCATAAGTATCAGGGCCTGTATTCATTTTTTTTCTTCTTTTTTAAACTGACTAGGGCATTTCAAAATATCTGTCCTCAAGTTCAGATAGTTTTTTTCTTGCTTGCTTGAGCCTATTGCTTAAGCTTTAAACTTTATTTATATTTGACTTATTGAGTTGATTTATAAGATCACTGTTTGATTCTTTTTCAACATCTCCATATCATTCATAAATTTCTCATCCATTTTATGAACATTTTCTTTCTAATTTCACTGGATTACCTTCCTATATTTTCTGGAATCACATTATTTCTTTATAATAATTTTTAAATTACTTTTTTCCTCATTGAGTTTATTGATACTTCTTAGGTATACAGTACAGTTACATTCATCATTGGGATCTTGTACCTTTACATGGCAGGTCTTGATTGTCATTTTTTCCTGTATCCCTGCCCTCCCTTCACCCCCTCCTCCCTTCCCTATTTATAAAACTTTGTTTCCATTTTTTCATTTTCTCATATTTTTTCTTTTCCCTTATTTCCTTTCCCCTACCTTTCCCACTTAGCCTACACCTTTAGCCCCTTTCTTCCTATTTCGCATGGTCAATTATATCATTAGGATCTTATGTACCATTATAGTTTTTCACACCAGAGAAACTATTTTTTTTGTTGTTTGTGTGTGTGTGGCTAGTTGGAGTCGTATATGCCTCACTTATCTCTAAGTCTAATTCTTCCCTTCTGTTTGGGAAGTTTTCTGTCATTAATTCTTTGAACAGCTTTTTAAAGTCATTTGTATTTTCTCCTGCTACTTCATGTATTGCTGTTAATCCATGGATTGCTTATGTTATTCTTCTTTGCATCATCTAGGAGTTGTTGGATAGATTTATCATGTCCCTTACTGTTTTTAAGAGACCTCTCTTTTCATGGTCACTGACTGCAATCTTATCTTCTATATCTGGAATTCTATCTTTGCAATCTTTTACTCTGTTGTGTACACTTTCAATAGAATTTTTAATCTCCTGGATATCTGTTTGAATCTGTTTTATGGATTCCATTTCTTTCCTATGTTGCACGTTCACTGTTTCCATTTCTTTCTTATGCTGTGCCTTCATGGCTTCTATCATGGTCCTGAGTGCATCTGTTTTTTTCTCAGTTTCTGTTCTAGGGTCTCAAATCATGGCTTCCATTTTGTTCACCATCTCTGTGGTTATCTGGGAAATTATTTCTGTTTTGACTTTTTCTAGAGCCTGATTGATCTGTTTTGTTACTTCCTGTGCTATGGGTTCAGGGTGTCCTGCTAGTTCACTATCAGACTTTTCATCCTCATTTTCCCTACTGTTTGCCATTGGTGAACTGGAAGTCTATCTTTGTGTCTTGCTTAAGTGTTTTCTGATTTTTATTTTTGTTGTTGGGTTGCCCTTGGTTTAATTTCTGGGTTATTACTTAAATCTTCATGATATAGTTGCGCTTTAGCTTTTGAGTCTGTAATGACTCACAGACATTCTCATTTTCAAATATCAGAGAGAACAGCTCATTAAATCAATCACAATCCTTTATCCCAATTGATACAATCAGCTGCACAATAGGATCAAGCACAACTTGTAAATAGACCACTTGTGGTAGTCATTAGATTATAACTTTTTAACCATGTGAATTAAGTTAAAATCAAGAAGCAGCCCAAAATATGTTTGCAGTGAATATGCTTTTCAATATAGCATCTTTACCATTTAGGATGTGGGATTAGACAGAGTTAGGACAAGAGGAGTAGATAAGTGAAAAAATTGGAGAAGATTTCAAGTGAAGCAGAGGACATAGAATGACCATACAATCGTTACAAAACTATTAAATTCAAAAGGGATATACAGAGTGCAAGAATAGGCCAAGAATATATTCCCTAACAGTAACAGGCACTCACTTTCCCTTGAAACTACTGACCCATAAGTGAGGTAACATGACAGAAGAAAAGAACATAAAAAAAAATGATAAAAGAAGAATTCTGAGTTAGGGCAGGAGCAGGAACAGAAAGGGAGATGAGGGATAATATGGTGGAGCAAGAGACTGAGTTGGAGAAAGAGGACAGAAAAAAGAAAGAATTTGCAGAGTGGAATGAGGAAAAGAAAGAAAAAAAAAAGAATATGAAGGTTCTATATCAGACTGTCTCTGCTGTCATAATATACCACGTGCACAGCTATGTGCAGAACCGAGTCCCCTGATTTCAGCTAACCAATGGCAGATCCCTGCTACTCAGACTGATCTCAGGCCACAAGGCCCAAATTGAGTTCCCCAACCTGCAGGGTTGAATTCCACACATTTCTATTACAGCCCCCCTCCCGACTTTCTTTGAAGATGTTCAAAGTTGGAACTCAGAAAAATACCTCTTACGACCACCTATGCCTCTGCACAGTGGGTCCAAGGACTGGCCCAATCAGGAGGTCTGAGAGCGGGGGGGGCGCGGGTGGGCTTGGGGTTGTTTCAAGGGCGTCCTTCTTTGATGGAGCTGGTGGCGAAGAAGGCAGGGGAGGTCGTGGCTACCCTTTCCCCCTGAATGGGCCCAAGCAGGCTGGTGGGAGAGCAGATCTCAGGGCGGCCTTCCTTGCTGGACTGCTGGCGTGCAGGCAGCTTTCTGAGATCTTTATGTATTCTAGATATTAGTCCTCTGTCTGAGGAGTAGGTGGAAAAAAATTTGTCACTCTGTAAGTTGTGTCTTTACATTGTTGATTGTCTCTTTTGCTGTGCAGAGCTTCCCATTTATTGATTCTTGCTGTTATTTTTGTGCAGTTGGGTTCTGTTCAGAAAGTCCTTGCCCATATCTATCCTAAGAGTTTTACCTATTTCAAGAAGATTCAGTGTTTCTCTTTTAATACTTAGGTCTTTGATCTGTTATAATTTTATTTTAGTGCAGGTATTTTGATTTGAATTGCACAGAATCTATATAATAATTTTGATATTATGACCAATATTTATTCTTCTCTTACAATAACACAGGATGTCTTTCCATTTTCTAATTTCCTCTTCATTCTCTTTCTCCAGAATACTATAGTTTTCATTATAAAGATTTATAAAGATCTTTTACTTTGTTTATTAGGTTAATTCCCAGATTTTAAAAAATATAATAAATGGAATTTTTCCCTGATTTCTCTCTTGGTGGGTTTAACATTGACAGATAGAATGGTCCTGATTTTTGTGTATTAATTTTTTATATGGTTACTTTGCCAGATTTATCATTTCCAAGAGTCTTCTGGTAGGGCTTTTTTGGTCTTTTACATAAAGGATTATGTCAACTAACGTTAGCTTAACTTCTTTCTTTCCTGTTGTATCCCATTTATTTTCTTCTCTAGCTTGATCTGGATAGAGTTTCGAGCCTTATATTGAACAGGGATGTTGAGGAAGGACACTGTTGTCCTTCCTGATTTTAGAGGAAATACTTTCACTTCTTCCTCATTTACTAAGCTATCGGCAGTGGGTATATTAGTTTTATTAGTTTAGGATAAGGTCATTCTATCCCTATTTTCTTCAGGATTTTTTAAAAATCAGGAATGTATGTGGGTTTGTCAAAGTCTTTTTCTGCATCTATTGAGATAATCATATAATTTTGCCCTGATTCTATTTATGTGAAGTATTACATTTATTGCTCTCCAAATGTTGAGCCATTTTCGCATCCCTGGGATGAAGTCAAGTTGATCATCATGTTTCATCTTTTCAATGATTTGCTGTATTCTAATTGCAAGGATCTTGTTGAGGGTTTTTGCATTTATACACATTAAGAAAATTGGACTGTGATTTTTTGTTGTTAAGTGGTTGGCTGATGTTGATATCAGGGTAATGCTAGCTTCAACAAATGAGTTTGCCAGTGCTCTTTCCCTTTAATTTCATGGAAGAGATTAAAGATCATTGGCATTAGATCTTCCCTGAAGTTCTGATAAAATTCTGCAGTGAATCTCTTAAGTCTTTGGCTTTCATAAGTTAGTAAGGTTTTTATTACCACCTCTATTTTATTGGGTGCTACTGATATATTCAGTGTTTTTATATCATTTTTATTAAATTTTGATAATTCATAAGTGTCTAATAATCTATTTCTCCTAGGTTCACCAATTCATTGGAATATAAACTTTAAAATAGTTTTTCATAATTCTTTGGATTCTGCCATATTTGTTGAGATATAACCTTCTTCATTTATACGTACATTGATGCATTTTTTTTTTTTTTGGTAAATTTGGCTAGGGGTTTATCTTGTTTATCCTTTTGAAGAACCAACTCTGATTCATTAATTTGTATCTTTTTCTTTTTCTTTTTTAGTCTCAATCATGGGTTGAACCCAGGGCCTTCACACTGAGCTACATATCCAACCCATTTACTTTTATACTTTTTAAAATTTTTGAGACAGGGTCTGGCTCATGTGTCCAGGCTGGGCTTGAACTTGTGATTTTTCACCTCAATCTTCTAGGGTGCTGGGATTACAGGCTTGCATCACCAGGCCTTTCTTTAGTAGGACTTTTTTTTAATATAACTGATTAGTCTACAAGCAAGATTTAACATTTATCTTTTCGAAGTTTGAGTTTTTATTTTATTGAGATAATTCCAGTTTTTAGGCACTGTTATTTCTCCTACCTTTAGGACATTTCTTCTATTTGAAAGAACTTATCTTTTTATAATACAATAGTCTGGTCCATGGAATATGCTTCCTGATAAGGTATTAGGAACCTTTCTGGTTGATAAAACATCTCATAATAATCATTTTTATAATATGTGTTCAAACAGTTGTGAATATGCATTAATTGTATAAATAATCAAGGATGTCATAGAGCCATATCAAGTACCTTTTGAAATTAAGCTGTAATGTATTGGAAAAAACCCTATAAAAATACAACCCAGTGATCCAGTTTTAAAAACAGACTGAAAATTAATTTAACAATTTTTTTCTTTTTGAATCCTGAAGGCACATCATCTTCACTATGTTATTTTCCAAGTTTAGCAAATTGTAGAAAGTGACTAAAAATTAACTTAAATGATACTAGTTTGTGAAATTCAGAATGCATCTCATTCACTTTTCTGAGAGTTAGGGTAACAGTCTTGAGGGTTAAATATAATTTGCTTCATTTAAAGCTTTTAGCTCATTTTCAACAATAATAAAATCACTCTCTATCCTCCTCTACTTGTTTTTTCTGTCCTTCCTTTTCTTATGCCCTCTGTCCTTTTCCTTTTTTTACATTTTACACAATAAATATGGAGCCATATCAACTACTTTGGTTATAAAGAGAAGCCAGAAATACTCATCAAGCCAGAACTCACATCTGACTCTCATGAAAGCACTGACCATCTTGGACTTGATATTTCAACAGCTGATTCTGCTTGGTAAGATCAATCGTTTAGGAAGGATGATTTTTTTCCATGGATGTATCTTGAATGGTTTTCATCTTACTTTCACTTCTCCTTGCACGAAACTTCCAGCATAATGGAAAGCTATCTTGGGGGTACTTTTTGACATTAAGCCATTTTGAAAGCCATCTATTCTCATTTTTTTATGTTTTAGCATTTTTAGGAAGCTTCAATTAAATTTGACTTTAGCTTTTCAACTTTCTAAATTAAGCTCTCCTGGCTGTATGTCATTCATCTTCTATTTCTGGAATATGAATGAATTTCAGAGTTCCTAGTATAGACACTCTTTCATAAATTTCCACAAATTTAGCCATTGAATTTAGCCAGCTTGGTTTAATAATTAATTTGGTAAGGATCTCCTAATAAAAAGGGTATGCATCTGTTAAAGAATCAAATTGTAGAAGTACATTATTAAATTTACCTCTGCTTAAATTTGTTGATTATCAATGGACAAAATTTAATTTTTTATTTTTAATTTACACATAGTGCTTGTACATATGTGTGGAATAAAAATAATAAAACAATGTTTTACTTTTCATAATGTTTCTACTAAGTTACAGTCCCACGAGCAGTATATAAGACTTCCCTTTCCTCCACATCTTCACCAGCCTTTATTATTTTTGTATTTTTGTAATAATAACTGTAATTGAGGTAAAATGTTATTTCAATTTTGTTTGGTTTGTATTTCCTGATTATGGGTGATGCTACATATTTTTTATGTACTTGCTGGCTGTTTGTATATCCTCTTTTGAGAAATGTCTTTTCAAGTAATTCTCCCATTTGTGAAATCAGGTTGTTTGGGTTTTCCTATTGAGTTTGTTTTTCTTATCTATATTTTCACTAATTCTTTTTTTTTTTTTTTTGATACTAGGGATTGAACTTGGGTCCTTGCACTTGAAAGGCAGGCCATTCACTAATTCTTTATGATATCTCTTTATTCTGTTGATTGTTTCCTGCGCTGTGCAGAAACGTCTTAGCTGATGTAATTCCATTTGTTAATTTTGTCTTTCGTTCCTTATGCTTTTGGAGTCATTTCCAAAACATGTTCTCTCAGATCAGTCTACGGAAACATTAAGTACAATAGTCCACTTGAATATCCAAACTGAGGCCTACGTCCAGCAGAGAACAGAGAGATGATCACATTTCCTGGCTACCAACAGGAGTAAGGATACGGCTCAGATGGTAACCACAGCCTGTGGTGAATAGACACAGAGGCCTCTGGTTCAGGGAAAGCACCTCAGAAGCCAAAAGGCCCTAAAGCTAGGCAGAGAAAATTGTGACTGCGTGGATCCCAACACTGTAGATCTTGGAAAGAAACCACTCAATCAAAAACACAGGGACTGGGGATTTAGTTCAGTGGTCCTGCCACTTACCTCGCAAACACAAGGTCCTGAGTTCAATCCCTGGCACCAACAAACAAACTAAAAAACAAAAAAAAAAACCCAAAAAGCAAAAAACCCACAGGAACTTTTACTTTGAGTAAAACTTTGTTTTTCTAGTTTTTGTTATTTTTATCTTTTTACATTAGGTTTCTTGGAGAATTGGAGTTTTTTCTCTCCTTTTTCTTCTAATTCAGTTTCTTTTTTTACTTCTTTTCTTGTATCCAGTTTTTCCCTCTTCCTTTTATTTCATGTATTTTTATCACAGTTTATATTTTTCTTGTTCATTCTTACCTGCAACTCTTTCCATCACTACTAATTTCCTTCAACTTTTCAATAGGACTCCATCTCAATTTTCTCTCCTCCTCATATAGTGATTAATTGCTCATAATTTTTCGTTTTTGTTCACTGGTTATTCACCAGTGAATCTTTAGATAGCGAGTTAACTCACCCCATTGTTGAATACTGTTCGATACTTACTAGAAGTAAAGTTGTTTCATTTAATAGATATTTACATAGGTCAATAGTAGCCTATATTTTGGTTTGTCTTAGTGTTCATAATATAATTATAGATCTGTGTCCTATGGTTAAGGTTGGTATATTTTTGGTCCTTAGGTTTAATCAATACTAAGTTTGTAATTGATACTACAATTGATGATGATTTTATTACCATAGTCAAGGTGGAGAATATGAAAAAATGGCAACAGCTCTTAGATGACTCAAAAACTAATCTAAAATTAATTGAAATTACTGAAAATTCAAGAGAGAGGACAAAGGAAGTAAAAAAATTTACTAAAATAATAGCAGAAAGCATTCTAAACAAAGGAAAAGAGTGTAATTAAAGATAAGTGAGGCATATAGAAATCTAAATAGCCCCATTCAGAAAAGAACCTCTCCAGAAAACATTAAAGTCAAAACTCTAGAAGCCCAACACAAGACAATCTTAGCAGTGACTAGAGAAAAGCAACAAATGACATAAAGGTAAACCCATTAGAATTACAGCAGACTTCTCAACACAAACATTAAAAGTCAGTAGAGCATGGAGTGGAGTGTTTCAAACCCTGAAAGAAAACAATTTCCAAACCAGGATGGTATATTCTGCAAAACCATCTTTCAAAATGCATGGGTAGCTGAGATAGTTTCATGATTAATGAGCTCTTAAAGAAATTCATGAACATCAAACCAGCTTTCCAGAAGTTTTGGAAGGACATCCTAGAAAGACACAATGAAACTAGCAATGACAAAAGTCTACTGAATGAGTAGTTAAGTAGATGAGAAAGGTAGGGAATCATCAACAGGAAAAGAAGGCAATGACAGGAATAAGTCAATACCTGTAAAAACTCTCAATGTGAATGGTCTCAATTACCTAATTAAAACATGCAGGCTCACACAACGAATAAAGAAACAATCCAAATGTATGTTGTACACAAGAAACATATTTATTTATTTTTTTCTTTTTATTGAGCTTATTGGTACAACCTAGGTATACAATACAGTTACATTCATTACTGGGATCCTGTACCTTCACATGACAGGTCTTGGTTCTCATTTTTTCCCCTTGTCCCTGCCCTCCCTTCACCCCCCCCAAAAGAAACTCATAGACTAAAAAATCAAAGAATGGAAAACAATAATACATGCAATGAGAACCCACCCAAAAAGCAGCTATATCTATTCTATATTCAGATGAAAGAGACTTCAAGCCAAAACTGACCAAAATAGACAAAGAAGCTCACTACATATTGGTTAAGGAAATAATACAAAGAAGAAACAGCAATTATTAACATATATGCCTTGACAAGGGCACATCAGTTTTGATAAAACAAGTACCACTGAACATAAAAGTAGAGGTAAACATAAACATGATAATAGTAGGTCAACTTTGTACCTCACCAGCACAAATAGAGCAATCAGATAAAAAAATCAACAAAAATATTGGAGGTAAAAAAACCTTCTAACAAATGGAATTAATAGATATCTATAGATTGTTACACCCAACAAGGGACTATGCATTCTTTTCAATAGCACACGAAAGTTTTTCTGAAATAAACCATATACAAGCCCATCAAGCATGCTTAAATAAATGTACATGAAATGAAATTGCATAGTGCATATTATCAGATCATAGTGCAATGAATCTAAAAGTCAATGACAAAATAAATTATTCAAATTATTCAAATGCATGAAAACTAAACAATACATTCTTAAATAAACAATGGGTTACAAAAGAAACCAAGAAAGAAATAAGATAGTTTCTACAATGTCTGGACAACATACCAGAACTAATGGGACACAAGAGAAACAGTCCTAAGAGGGAAATTTATAGATGTGAGTGCTCACATCAAAAAAACAAAGGGAGCCCAAATAAATAATGTAATGATATATCTCAGAGTCCAAGAAAAACAAGAATAATCCAAACCCAAAGCTAGTACAAAGAAGGAAACTGTAAACATCAGTGCAGAAATCAATGAAATTGATATAAAAATATAAAGAATCAATTAGTTGACATATTTTTTATTTGAAAGAATAAAGAGAACAGACAAATCCATAGCAAATCTAGCCAAAATGG
The DNA here is from genome assembly GCF_012274545.1 of Fukomys damarensis. Taxonomy (NCBI): domain Eukaryota; kingdom Metazoa; phylum Chordata; class Mammalia; order Rodentia; family Bathyergidae; genus Fukomys; species Fukomys damarensis. The sequence continues at coordinate 19,503,251 of NW_022900926.1, read as the reverse complement.
AAGAAAAAGCTTCTACATATCAAAATAAATAACCAATAAAGTGAGGAAAATCTACAGAATGGGAAAAATTTTTGCCGGCTATTGTTCAGATCAAGGACTAATATCTAAAATACATAAAGAACTAAAAAAAATTAGACTTCACAACATAAAAGACCCAATCAAAAACTGGGCCAGTGAAATGAATAGACACTTCACAGAAATACAAAATGACCAAAAGTTAAATGAAAAAATGCTCAGCATCACTGGCCGTTAGAGCAGTGCACATTAAAAAGCACTGAAATTTCATCTTATCACAGAATGAGTGTCTATTCTCAAACATCAAATAACAAATACACAAGGCTGTGGGTGGAAAAGAACCTGTCTACTGTTCGTTGGAATGTAAATTGTTAGAACCACTATGGAAATTAGTGTGGAGTTTCTTCAAAAGGGTAAAATTAGAAATTCCATTTGACCCAGCTATTCCCTTTCTATGTATCTTCCCCCAAACATTTACAGACATCATATTAGAGTGATACTGCGTACCCATATTTATGGCTGCACAACTCATAATAGGTAAGACTTGGAGGCAGCCTATATGTCCATCAACAGGTAAATGGGTAAAGAAAATGTGCTATTTACATATAATGGAGTACTACTTTGCCATAAAGGTAAATGAGTCATTTTTAGGAAAATGAACGCTCTTTGAGACCAAAGTATTAAGTGCATTAAATCAGACATACAAGCTTCAATATCACATGGTTTCAGCTGGGCATGGTGGCTCCTGCCTGTAATCCCAGCACTCAGGAAGCTGAGGCAGGAGGATCACAATTAGTTCGAGACCAGCCTGGGCTACATAGTGAGTTCCGGGTCACTCTCAACTATGTAGTGAGACCCTGTCTGCAAACACAAACAATATATATATGATTTCTCTCATATGAGAGATTCAAATTATAAGAACAAAGTAAAAGAGAAAAGGAAAAATTGGAAGCAAAGTCTTTGTAAATAGGGAGGGGTGGAGGGGTTGAAGGGAGAGCAGGGATATGGGGAAAAATAAGAACCAAAATATATTATGTGATGGTACAAGATCCCAAAGATGAATGTAAATGTATTGTATGCCTAAAATGTACCAATAAACTTAATGAAAAAAGGCTAAAAAAAAAAGAACGAAATAAAAGATACTAAGAAATAGGGAGATAGATTTTTCTCAAATGGGATAGGATTAAGAGCTAGAGGAAGGAAGGTGGGAAGTGAGGGAAAGAGTATGCAAAAAGTAGTTGAGATGTGTTAGGTAACAGGTATCTGTACCAGCTCTACACAAATAATGGAAACTTCCATATGGTAAACACATGCTAATAACAAAGAATAAAACACTTGTTTGTTAGCACATAAACGAAGAATTACTTTGTCTTCAAGAATTCCATATATATGGGTACTTATTTAGCATCCTCTGCACACACACACACACACACACACATATATGTGTATATATATATATATACATTCATATATATATTCATATATATATGTATATATTCATATTCCATGTATCACCTTTAGTTCAAGAATTTCTTTTGACTAAATGTAGTATTTCTAAGAAATTCCACATGTGAAAAAGCACTCACTGAGATGGGCATCGTAACCTCAACAATTTGGGTTTCTACATTGACCCTAGTGATTTCTGAAGCCATAATCGGGTCACTTCACATCTTTGTATTTATGCATAATATATGCAAATATGTATGCACATCTACATAAGTACGCCTACTCCCCTATAGTAAATTTCAAATATTTTCTTTGTCTTTATCTGTTTCCTCGTTCCCTTTTGTTATGAGTGGCCCCTAGGGAATTTTCTGGGCTGAACAATTAAAACCTAGATACAGTACATTAAACGGTTTCTAAAAAGTACTTGTGGTGTTTATATAGCATGACCATCCTGGAAGGAATTTTCAACAATTTTCTCAAATCTCAGTCTACTAATTGTTCCCTTGTTGTGTCCACAAGATGAAATGACATTTACTGGACCAATTTAAAAATACTTAGTTTTGACTTTCAAATATTTCATCTCCTTTTGTTCAAATTATAGGAACCCTGTTAGGCATAGGAGCTGAATTACCTGAATCATCAGGTCTTTACCTTCTATGGTAATTTGAATATCTCATTAGCTTCTGGGAAATAATTTTTATTTTTCTCAAAACAATTTCACGGTTAGTTATTTGCCTCAGTACCCCCCCAAAAAGGAAATGCCATTCTATCTTCTGTATTAGCTTAATTTTACATTGCACAGCTACATACGCAGTTCTTTACCTACATTCCCCGTCAAGGATTATTAGATAATTGTGGTTTTGGTCATCTACACAGCATTATTTGATAGGCTGCAAGAAAACCCTTATACACTTTCAACAGCCTGTGGCAAATGCCCTAAATTCCATCATTAGTTTAATCCTTCTGCAAATCCTTGCATGAAGGAATCCATTAGTAGGAATTCATTTTATCAAACCAGGTTATTTTCTCTGAAACAGGGATGTTAGGTCAGAAATCAAGCATTCTGGGAGGAAGATTTTAATAAAGGCAGAGATGAACCAAAGAGGCAGGTAGAGATGAACTGTGCCATGATTTCACTTTTCAGTTTTTTCTTATCTAATTCCTGTAAATTAGTATCATTGAGTCTTAGAAGAAGGAGTTAGAAGAAGGAAGTCTCCACCCATGGTGGAGACTTGTGGAGGTGAATCCCAAGGCAGAGTCAAATGGCCAGTTTTACGCACTCATGTTAAATGCAGTAAGAGAAGAATAGACATATCTGCAATTGCACTTTAGAAAAAGTACCTAGATCATACCTTCCAGAAGGCATAAATAGAGAATATGAGGAGAATGCTGGGGTGAGCTAAGTCACACAGCAGAGATTTCTTTCAAAGTCTTTATGGGTACTTATTTAGCATCCTCTGCACATAAAATCCAACTAAAGTTCATTTAGTCTCTGCATTGCCACTCTGTCATTAAGTCTCTCCTCTGGGTCAAATTTTTCTCTCAGATTTACAGCCCCTACTTCTCTTGGCCTTCATAAGCAGGAAATATCCGTGGACTGCTGAGTTTTCAGAATCCTTGCTGCCCACAGCAGACAAATGAAATGATTGCCTCAGCCTTAAGCACCGGTTACAGAGGAGGCTAAAGTATACTTTGAACGAGAAAAAAACAAAAGCCAAAGAGCAGCCGTGTGAGATGTCTGTTTCTCTTGGGACAAATGTTTGGCAGAATTCTGAATTTGAGGCACTATCTTCTGAAGACAATATTTGTGCTTTTTAAAGAGACATTGTTCCTTAGGTTACTTGGAGTTATATCCATAGTGAATTCAAAGTTTTATAATCTGGTGATCAAGGATATAAATTAAAATGGCAGTGCGTTTTTTCAAAATAGCTTGCAATTAGTGTGCAGGGATTGTTTTAAAAATGATCTTAAAGAAATTTGCTTAAAATGATATTTAAGAGTGGTTTACAACACCTCAAGAGTAGCACTTTTTTAGATAATCTTTTCCATCTTTCATTTTTTAACCTACCACTGTAAAAAGAACTGCACAATTTGTGAATCCTTCTGGGTCTCAAATATTGTGTCTACAGCTTAAAAAGTACAATAAAGATTTTCTTGTCTATTGACTAGGTCAAGCTTAAGAGAGTAGTTTAGAAATTGGGCCCTCTTAGGTACTTCCTTTACAATTTGTCTGGTGAGCTTGCTTACGTATACAGCAAGCTGTTCTCAGTGGTTGCTTTAAATATATTGATTTCACAGAAGAGTTGTGACATTGCCTTTTCTTGGTATACTTCAGCTAATTCTGAGTTTTCTCAACCAAAACAGAATGTTGAATATTGTCCTTTTGCTGATTGGAATGATCAACCTTAGAATAAACAAAGGTCCATTGGACCAACATGAACACCATCAGTCCTACCAGAAGTGGCTGGATCAGTGTCCAGGACATGCAGCATTCATTGCTTAAACAAGTTTACAGGATAACTGTTCTCTGCTGTTTTTTTTTTTCCTGCCTTATTTCTAGGAAAATGAAAAAAGTGCTTTTCTTCACATCATTGGATAAATTACCTCAGGATAAATTGAATCCTGTTTTCAGCCCACTGGTTTTATATAATCATTTTATTTTAAACTGAGGTTCAAACTGGAACACTTCAATAATATCAAAAATCTGAGTAGTTCTAAGAGTACCCTTCCTCCAAATTGTATAGATTTAAAAAAAAGTGTAACTATAGTTGGACTTATTGGTCCAAGTTTAGGCTTTGCCTTTTACTATGCAGTAGGATTTTTACTAATGTCAGTGCATTTATTGGGCATGACAATATTTACTTCAACGTTGCTTTTGTAAGAGTCAAATGACATGATGTAAATGAACTTTGCAGATTAAAAATGTTAATGAGTGGTAAGTTATGATTTTGATGTTTCTTGTTCTCATCTCTGTAAAGTGGTCAACAGTCTTAACGGTGAGCATTCCTCTCTGTAAGCTTTATTGTATCGGCAATAGCTGAATGATGGGAAAGGAGGACAAAGGGGGCTGTCAAAAGAGACAAAGGGAACAGTGAGGGCAGAGGAAGAAAGACTGGGATCTGGTGTGGAGGGGGAGGGGCAAGGCACAGAGACCTTGGTCAGTGGGAGAAACACACACGCGCACACACAGTGCCTCTGCAGAAGTAGCTCTTGGATGTAAAAGGTGGATAGTAGGGTTGAATGTCTCTGATCTTTTCTTTTTTGCCAAATTTTGCTTTGTACTACAAACTATCCATTTCCAATTGACAGCTAGAGTCGCAATCGTTGAAAGAAGTATAAATTGTCTTGTTTTGGGGGCTGAGAAGAAGTCTAAATGATATTGTCTAGATTTGTTCTTAGGTCTTTGCATGCAACTATCTGATTCATAAAATACAAGATTTAAGGTGGTCCTCTGGCATGCTGGGCATTCTGGAAACACCTTCTGGTGGAATTCTCACTAAATATCTTCCTGTCCATGTGGGATCCTACGGTTATATGGGATTCTGGTTAAAGTACAGATTGCTGGAACCCACTTTAAACTGACCAGAATAATGTCAGTTTGGGTTGAGCCTGGAAATCAGTGTGCTGAACGACTTTTAAATGATTACTTCCCACACGACCGTATGAGAATTCCTGATATGGTTGTGGGCACTAACTCCAGGATCCTGAGACCTTGTCAGCCTCTGCTGCAGTCCCCCTATGCCAGCTGGGTGGCTCAAAGTTCTTGGGCATTTGGTACAGCACCTTTCCCTAGGGAAAAGGTTAAGGGGCTGCAGCCCCTCATCTTCCTTCAGTGCCTTCCAAATTAGAAGCCCAGAGATGCTCCATGCACCTTTTATTTTTAATCTCAATGTCACACGAACCTCTCTCTGTTTCAGTTTGCTGTTTTAGGTTTGGTTGCGGTTGGTGAGTCACAGAAAAAAATGAAGCATTTTTATCTGCAACTTTTGATGTGCTCTAGGCTCTATATCTGTGCACTTGGGCTAAAAAATGTCTTTTCGTGAATTGGGAGAAATACTGAAGAAAAGAAAACCTGATATTTAGGGCAGGGGCTACAGTCATGCATTAATCTACATCAAAAGACCAGAGGCTTCCGGCCCTCCCCCGCTCACTGTCTGAAGCCTTCAGCAGCCTCAGACCACGCTCAGCCAAAGGAAATGTGCGGAAGTGTGTTTTTCACAGGAATTAACTCTTGCCTCCAAACAGGCACCTCAGATTGCCTTAGCGCCCTTACCTCATTAATGGTCCTGTTACGCTTTCTTTTTTCTTTCTTTTTGTCCATATTGGTGTTCTGTTCTGTTATAACTTTGCAAATTCAATGAATATTTTGACGATAGAGGGGAAAAAGCCCATGGAATCTTTATTGCTTTATTAAAAAAATCCGTAGAGCAAGAGAGAATGTGACTGCATTTTTATTTAAGGTCAATAAGCCCAGATGAATATGTGGTAAACGTTGCTGAGATTGTCGCAAAGCAAATCACCATGTCACAAGAAATATTATTAAATTCTATAATTTCCTCTTCTGAAAGTAGTTTCTCTGTGTGGAGTTGGAGAAAGAAAATTACATTCAATATTCACCTTAACCGAAAAGCAGCTGAGTGTGGTGGCTGATACCCTATAAATAGCAGAGCTGTGACCTCATTCCTGTTCTCTCCCAGCCGAGCTGTTTCCAGTTTCAAGTTGAATAGAAAATTGTCAATCATCTGATGAATCTGGGCATATAGGCAGCCTATTTGGATAGTTCTGGCCTGCTCCTTGTTTTTCTTTAGTGAGTCAGGCGTTGTAGCTCCATTTAAGCAAAAGCAGTCTGCGGTCTGTGTTTGTTGCTCTTTGCCTCTATTGCCCAGGTAATTGCAGTTGTGTGGAATTGGCCTAACGCGACCTTGAAAAACTGCTTAACCTTTTGGAGCCTCAGGTTATCCATCTGTAAAGCGAATATTGTAGCTGCCTCTCCCTCATTTCAATGGAATGCTTTGAGAATTGATTAGATAGTGTGCATAAAGCAAGTTGACCTCTTCAAGAAGGAACACAATGTATGATTTTATTTCTGGTCTCAAAGCTCTTAGACCAGGCCTCTTCAGCACAACGTGGTCATTCTCTGTGCTTTTGGACTGCTTGGAGAGGAAATTCACACCATTCAGGGAAAAACAATCCACTCTAGTTTCTAAATGGTGGGGATTGTCTATCTATGGAGCACAAATTCAACAGATGGTTGCCAACCTTCCACTTGATTTTGTGGCTCTTTAAGCCCTGTTCATTAAAACTTCAACAGGCAGACCACTTTGTAGAGGCTTGGACGGAATGTGTGAATGACAATTTGTGATGGAAAGGATACAGCCGTAGGAGACATGCGTATCTTATATGTCTGATTCTTAGCAGCAGTTGTTAAATTAACATGTAAAATAACAAATAGGATTACTCTGTCAGTGGTGGGAAGTGCTTAAATTGTTTCCCACGTGTTTGCTAATCTCTTACTGATATCAACATTTTGGAACTTTACTAATAAATATGTTTTGCCATATTTGAGTACAAGCATTTTTCATGTTAAATTTTCAAGTTCCTTTTCTTTTTCAGAAGGCGGAACACAAGCCTGAACCGAGGTTTTTGGGAAACAGATCCCAATTCTATTTCTGTTTTTGTTTTACAGTCTTCACAGAGATGTATTATGACATAGCACTTTTAAAATGTAAGACTGGCCCGACTTGTTTACTGTTTCTTTCCACTTTTCTTCTGTGGTCATGCATTTACTTCATTATTTTGCTTTGGTGAGTTTTCATTTATTTAGAATGCCTGATTTCACTGAACATTTTGCCTATTTCTCTGGACTATTTTCTTGTAAGCAATAAATGTAGTTCTTTAAATGATTTCTTTCTCTTCTGTCAACTTGGGAACGAAAATAAAATTGACATTCTCAGAAAACAAAGGTGCTGTAGAACTCACAAACATTTACACTGAAATAAAATTTTGTGTTTACTTACAGCTCAGTTTCTGTTGAAAAACAAACATCATAGGGCCTCAGAAGAAGAAGAGCAGCCCCCTGCCAACACATTCTCTCATTGATTGATGCTGTTGTCTTGGCAGTGGGGCTTCAGAATCAGAACAAACGGGTCAGACGTTATTCAAGGAAATACCTTTTAGATAAGAAAATAAACCCTAAAATTTGCAGAATCGTATTTGAAGCTGGTGGAATCAAATTCATTCATTCTTTGAAAATGGGCTTGTGCTTTGGCCTCATTCCTATGACAACAGTGTAATTTGAAGGACAGCAGGTCACACTGGCATGTGTGATATTATGTGTTGAACGATCCACATAAACAGGAACAAGATTTCTCTAATTTTGGGTGGCTTTGCCCCTCTTGGACCAATACAAGCCCAGTTCTCGCCTGAGCGGAGAACCATATAATCCCGCAGGGCCGCTAAGATAGTGCAAAGCTGAACACGGTTAAGGTTTATGAAGGATTGCCAGCCAGTACAGTGCATTGCATAGAATCACTCAATTTCTCCTCAGATTGGCTTTTTATAATAGCAACTTTCATTATATAGATGAGGAAATTGTACAGAGAGGTTAAGTCATCAGTCAAAGATCACACAGCTAGAAAAAAGCAGAACGAGAATTTGAATTTAGTCTGAGTTCAGAGTTCTTCTCTTTAGTGTTAGATTTTATACTGCTTCTCTTTATTTAAATTATATAAAAAAGTATTAACATATTGAAAACTTTTAGTGCCAAATAATTTTTGAGTTATTACATCAGAAATTGTAGCATCATATTTTCATTTTCCATTTTGTGGGCGTTCTTTGATTTTCTGCTTTCTGTTTCCCTAGTGGGCTCTATTATTTCATTGTAATGCCTTTTAACCCATATGTGACACAGTTTTCCTTGGTTCTGTGAATCTTTTTCTTTTTTTACTGTTGCAAAAATCTATAAAATTAGTTCAAGAAAGTACAAATCTATCCTCCATTTAATTCTGATATTTTGCTTTTGCCATGAACAAACTTGTAGGTCTTCGATCTCATTTTCAAAGCATAATTTTAGCTTTTTACAATCATCTCCTTGTTTCATAGTCCAGCATTTCTCATAAATTTGGGGGTTGGGAGATAGTGTTCGATGTGTCTTTCTGGGGTGAGTACTCTTCCCCACTATTCTTCTGAGTGGGGGCTTGTGTTAATTTATCTTTTGCTTCTCCATGTGTTATTGCTTTCTGGAATGACCCCCCAAACTCAGAAACACCAAGGTGGGGGTATTGGAGGATGACAGGTCATCTAGACATGGGGCTCACTGGTCAATTCCTCCACTGCTTGCCGTGGAGAAGTGGGGCCGGGTTGGAAGAGGCAGGTCACTGGACGTGGCCTGGAAAGTTCTATCTCCCTCCCCAGTCCTTGAGCCTCCCTCTGCTTACTGGTCGCCAGGACCTGAGCAGCTTTCCTTGGGCCAGGCCCTCCACCATGCTGCTTCAGCCTCAGAGCCAGCCAACGGTGGATTACAAATCATAAGCCAAACCTTTTCTTCTTAAAGTTGTGAGTGTCAAGTATGGTGTACCAGCAAAGAGAAAGTGACTCACACACCATTCATGCATGAGTAGACTTGTTTTTCATTATAAAAGAAGTAACTTGACAACCACCTAATCATTTGTAGGATCTTAGGACTAGAGTGCCGATATTTAAAAAATAAGTGTTTGAGTATTAAATTTATGAAGACTCAGAAGGCTTTTATATAAGCATGAGTAGGCTCTTGTTCTATTCTCAGAACAAGCTAGGGAATTTGGTTCTATGCTACTGTCGAGTATTTCCAATTCATTGATGACCTTGTGGAATGTAAGTGGCAAAGCCTAAAGAGCAGTAGATCTGAAGCTTCTGTATCTGCAGCACATTTCCTGTTATCTCACTATATTAGTCATCTTGAGATGCTGGAACTAAATTTTATAGTCTGGGTGGCCTAAACAACAGGAATTTATTCATCACAATTTTAAAAGCTGGGAGTCTAAGACCAGCATGTCATACTAATTTTGCTCTGCATTAAGGTCTTTCTTCCTGACTTGCAGATGGCTGCCTTCTCACTGTATCTGCATGGCACAGAATAATAGAAAGGAAGTTCTCTGGTGCTAATAAGGCCACCAAACTCATCATGAATGTTCCAACCTTATGCCCTCATCTAAATTACTCGACTCCCAAGTGCCTCATCCCCAAACATAGTTACATTGGGGTTTAGACACTGATATCTGAATTTAAGAAGGGACAAAATTCAGTCCATAACCTTCACTTACATTTTTTTCTGCTGGCATGCTGTTACATTGAAACTTTCCCTTAAATACTATTCTACCAACTTAAAGCAAGAATTTGATTTGGCCTTACAAGATGGTCTTGACTTTAATAGCCTCAATATCTCATAGTAAAGGCACATAAAACAACAACAAAATAACAACAAACAAACAGAAACCTTTGTTGAATAAGATAATGTTAATTTGCCCATGGTCCTTTCATTTTAAACCCAATAAGCTCAACTACAGGTAGAGAATCTTTCCAGGATGATGGAGGGCATTTGTGTGCACACTGAACAATAGGGCTGTAAATTATGTGTTTCCTAGAGCATAGCACAAATCACATAAAGTTATTGAAGGCTGAATTGTTATAACTTGAGCCAAAATCCCTAATAATGAGTACTCAAAAACATTTTCTCCAGAGAGAGTGCAGACAATTTAAAAAAAACTTTCATTAAGCTGATCGTGGCAGTATACAACAGTAATCCCAGCACTCTGAGTGGCTGAGGCAGGAGGATTCCAAGTACAAACTCAGCCTGGGTGACTTAGTGACTTAGTGAGAACTTTTCTAAAAATAAAAAAGGTGTTAGGGATATACCTTGGTATGGGCCCTGGACTCAATCCTTAGTACTGCAAGAAAAAAAAAAATTAGCAAGAGGTGCTGTTACTGGAATGTGTTAGAAAATCAGAATAAAATAAGAAAATATAATAAATATCTCTGAGAATTTCTGATGATTTGGCTATTTTGTAATTGGCTTTAAGGTTTTATAATTTTGCTCTCCTTGTTAAGTAAGCAATATTTTGTGATAAAATCATTTAAAAATTTTACTGCTTTCTAATCTCTTGGTTTCCAACTGTATCACTTATTAAGACTTTCAGTTTTCTTAGACACTTCTGCTTGGAGACAGTAATTGTAGACATTTCTTGGAAGATCTTTGGCAAAAGAAGGAAAAGGGGTAGTGGCTTGAAAGAAAACTATGGTTAAGGGAACGTCTGAATTAAAACTAGATTTAAATCACAAGATCTAGATCTCCATTTCTTGTGTTGTGGTAGTTCACTGATTAATTATTGCACAAGTGATTGAAGTTAAGATGAATAAAACTACCCTTAAACTGTCCTTAAAGAGATCATGCTAGATGACAAACTCAACTCTAGACAAATGACAACAAAATATGAGTAGGTGCTGTTACAAAGAGATGGGCCAACTTCTATGATGCCATTGTGAATGTCTAACTACATCAGTGACCTATTGATTTTGAGATACTTCTTTCATTAAATCCTTAAAATATATATGACTAAAAAGAGCATCTCAGTTTCTTAGACTAAGCAGAAAATTTGGCGTAATCACTGCAACACTGCCACATAGCCTGACTAGGGAAAGAGCCTTGATACATTTTCTAATTTCAGGGACAATTTCTAGTCTGTCTGAATCACCATGGGATAAAAATCACAGATGATGCAGAATTAGTCTGTAAAGATTTGAGCTTATGTTTAACAATGACTATAGCAAGAATTCCTAGGTGCTTAAGCACCTAGATCCTTGTATTAGTCAGCTTTTTGTCACTATAACAAATGCTTGAAATGTTTTTCACCTTAAATGACAGGTATATTTTGAGCTTTCAGAGTTTTAGCTCATGGTTTGCTGGCTCCATTCTTTTTAGGCCTGAGACAAGGCAGAAGTATCATGTTGGTGGGTTCATGGCAGAGGAAAGCTGTCCATCTACTAGTGCCCAAGAAGCAAAGCCAAAGGGAGAAGCTATGCTAGTGGGTTTCTTCCTTCTGCTTTTATGATATCAGAGCCCCCAATATATTGGTTGGTGTGCCCACATTCAGGGTCTCCCCTTCAGTTTGTTGTTCCACATGCCAATTGTCTCTGGAAACTACCTCACAGACACACCCAGAAAGTGTGCTTTATTAATTCCTCATGTGTTTTCCAATCTAATCAAGTTGGCAATTCAAATTAGCCATTATAATTCTGCTACCAGCATGGAAATCTATTTATCTATAAAACTTCTCAATTTTAATGATGAGACTTCTGTTTTTGTTTCTTTTACAGAAGCAAAAAGCAGAGTGGTGAAGAGAAATAGGGGTCCAAGGAGTACAAATACATCTTTGTGGTATGTACTCTGCACAGAAAAAAACTTTATTTTCTCTATTTTTGATTCATGACATGTAGTTACATGTGGTTGAGACCAGAATGCAAGGGTTAGAAGAAACATAGGTAATTATCTGTTTTTCTTTCATTGATTGTGAACAATTTAATAAAAGCAGAAGTCAAATTTTGTAATAAAATTTGTAGTCTCAGGTGATTGTGCTAGTAACTCTAAAAGTTATAATTGAGCACATGATTGCAAAGTTTCATCTAATCTTCCTTTAAAAGTAAATTCATGCTTGTTCTCAGAAAATCTGGTCACTTAAAAAATTCCTACAAGTTGGTAAATGATAAAAAGTTGTAAAGTAAGGAATCCAGAGATTTTCCATATTCCTGTTTTAAAGGTGTGTTGTAAAGGGATCTGCCAGCAAATCCACAAATTTATCACAGTAGTCTAGAGGTCCATATTTTTCCATGTGCCTGCTTGCACTCCTCACACAAAGTGTTAATCACAAGTTTTTTTCCTGGATGAAGTGATGACAGATGTTACCAAAATGTCCCTATTAGTTATAAATTCTTCTAGGCACACACACACACACACACACACACACACACACACACACATCCACAAATGTGAAAGAGAGCAGACATGCATCTCTTGTTTGGGAGGCAGCTCAAGGTAGCTGAAATTCAGTAAGTATCCCAGTACCAGCTAAGAATCAGGCAGCATTTTTCAAATTCCAGAAGGAATCACAGTGAGCAGGGGTCTAGAGAACCAGCTAGGAGATGAAAATTGTATCTTGGGGGAGGGGAGGAGAATGGACAGCTCTTTATACCCTTCTGTTAGAGTAAAAAAAGAGCAGCCAGCAGAAAGGAGATGAAGATCAACATGGGGTGAGGGTGGAGGGGGTAGCAACTGCTGAGACAGTCAATAGGCAGATTGTTCATCACACATTGCCAGAAGATTAGCTGAGCAAATGCACAGACAATGCTGATTAGTGACTTGAAATGCATCAGTTCTTACTGGGGAGAACAAAGACAGTCCAGATCACTGCCCCACAGCCTAGTAGCAATAATGGAACCCAGCTATGCTCAGCGTAATGTTTAGAGCTGAGAAATGTGGGCACCTTGTCTATCTGTTTGTATTCACTAAATTTCTCTCATCTCTGGAATGGCCTCGAGAGATATATATCTTATTTCTGCCAGGTTCTCCAGGGACAGTAGTCTTATAATCACACCCAACATGCTTCAGCCCCTTGTGGGTTGTGTATTTCTTCCCATTTAATCTGAGAAAGCAGATACCATTGAATTGTCACAACTTGGCTTCCTTTTTTTTTCCACACTGACCTTGCAAATGCAAGTGGTTTTATGGGGGAAAAATTTAAATTCCTCTCAAATTTTATTATGTACTTAACATAAAGAACTGTTATCAGCAGTTATAAATATATTTGAATATTTTAAAGTTATGAAATGCAGTAGAAAATATTTGCCTTTTACCCTTTCTATCTATATTTTTCAGACAATGCCTGTGTGTTATTTGTTTTATCTTGACCTCTTCTCTTATTATGAGTCTAGAAACCTCCAGTACTTTTATTCTATCACTTTCCTTTTGGAGCTTTGATTTAGACACCTAGGAAATAGAATATGACCTTTGGTTAGCAATAATCCTGAGATGTAAGAAATTTTCAGAGAAATTCTTTGTGTGATAATACTGTACCCATCAAATTCAGCCTTTCCATTTAATTGATATTATAATTAAAACTAATAATAGTTTACATTTTCTTTACATATGCAAAAATAATCTTAGTGTTATGTATAAATTTCTGTTATTTTTTATTAGATGCCTTTTCTATTCCCTAGATAAAAGATCTTTTCTTTAGTCATAATGCTCTTAATAGGATTCATCCAGAATAAAAGCACCATAAGGCTGATGTATCTTTCTCAATTCTCATTGACATTTTATACCTTATTGGGCTTGCAGTGTTCTCTCTTTCTCATTGGTTCTTTCTTTTTTTTCTTCCTGGTACTGGAGATGAAACTCAGTACCGTGCACTTATGAGGCAGGCATGGTGCCACTGAGCTAAATCCTTGGCTCCCTTTCTTTTTATTTTTTATATGTCCAGACCTCTCTTTTATTTTGCCACTTACTAACACCTGATGTATTTAGGGTACTCTGCTCTAAATTCGTAAAATAATTTTTAAAACTTCAGAATGTATTTAATGTATTTATATATTATTATATTATATTTATATATCCTTTATATATATATTATATATCCTTTTTTTCTTTTTTTTGCAGCTAATGTAAACATTTTTGAGGAAGTTACATGCATCATCCTTAAGGGACAACAAATTGTTAACCATACTATATAAAGAATATCCACAAATATTTTAGAAAAACATACAGAACATCAAAAGCAGGCACAGGGTATAAATACACAATTCAGAGATGAAATTGCAGTCACCAATAAACATACAAAAAATATCCATTGACCCTGACCATGATAAATTATATCAAATGCAGATTGATTGAAAATAAATCCCTATTAAATGACAAAAACAGTGAAAGGTGGCTAATAGCTAGTGCTGGCAAAGATAAAAGAAGAAAGAGTTATTTCATAGCAATTTATTTTTAGTCAACTTGATAATAGCTATCAAAGTATAAAATTGTAATTTGTTAATGCCATTTCTAGAAAGTTAGTCTACAGAAAACTCAGAATTGAGCACAATACCTTCTTTCAAGAATGTTTATAGAGGAAAAAGTTAACTTCTGTAACTAATGTTATACTCACACCATGGACAGTACCTAACATCTAATGAGAATGATATATTAATGTGGAAATACTTGTGCATATATACATTAAATCTTTGAAAAAGATAACTCTCAGAGATATACACAGAATAACCTCACAGATGTAACAGAGATGGAGGAAAACCTATGCATGCATATAAAACTATAACAAATATATGGAAATATAACACTAAACTGCTGTGCATTTAACTCTGCATTGACAAAAAATATACAAAAAGGAAAGATGGGAAGGATTTAGCTAATTATTCTGGGTTTTATAGTTATATTTTACTTTGATAACAGAAACCAGTAAAAGAATGTATTTTCAAGTACATAGATAAATCTGAAGGAAGCTATAGACAATGTTAGTTAATAATGCTGTGCAGGAAATAAACATGAATAAATAAATACATTGTGTTAATTCTGAAACACCACATAGAGTTATAATGCTTCTCATTAAAATGTGTTTTTTTCCCAATGACATTTATGTTTTAAGAAATAAGTTAAGCGTAACACAAACGTTGTGTTATGTGAGATTTCATCTATGTGTGATTTTTTTTTTTTTTTTTTTTTGTGGTCCAGAGTTTGATCTCTTGCACTTGTAAGGCAGATGGCGGCACCACTGAGCTAAATCCCCTTATGTGTGATTCTTAATGTGTGATTTCATCCATGAGAAACAGCTGAACATAAGAAAACTACATCCACCTGATTTGAGTCACAAAGAATACACAAAATGTAAACACTTACACCTCAAACTTCTAGTGCATAGAATGAGTCACATCTGTCTATGTGTTGTTACATCTCTCCGTGTGACTTAGTATGAGCTTCCTTCCACCACTTCACAGTGACTCAAAACTGAAACCCTTGACATTCGCTTCCTCGAGCCAACTTCAAGCTTTTTCATGACAAATTGTTGTATTTATTGTAGTATTTATGGATTAGTTAACTGTTTAACATGTGTAAACTATGCTACTATATTATTAAGGTCCTAAATTATGTGTTACTGATAAACTCTTAGAGTGTTGTACCCTAACACCTCTTTCCCTATAAAGTCTGGGTTTTATCGTTTTACTTTACATATCATGGCACAGTTTGGGATGCATATGTTGAACTATTAAAGATTGATGTTATTCAATATGTGATAGATTAGTGAAAGCTGGAGTCTGGTACTCAGCTTTGATGCCTAGCATTTATTGCAGGCAATCATCTGTACATTTTGCCAATCTTTAGAAAGAAGCCCCAAAGTCTGTTTCTTTCAAAAATATTTGGTTTCCTAAGCTCAGGACTTTGTGCTGCAGTGCAGCCTGCAGTATGTTCAGGTATCATGTAATTCTTTGTTTAGCTCCTTGGAGTTTGAGGGTTGGAGAACTAGGGCAAAAATAGAATTCTCTAGCTACTGCTATGCTACTTTCCTTTGTTTTTGACTGATGAATTTTGTATGTGTGTTAGTCAGTTTTCTTTCACTAAGACAAAATACCTGAGAAAAATAACTCAAATGTGGAAGGTTTATTTTGGCTCATGGCTTTAGAGATTTCAATTTATGGTTTTCTGGCTTCATTCAATTTGGTCCTGTAGTGATATAGAACAATATGGTAGGGAGGGTGTGATAGAGCAAATCTCACCTTATGTCAGTCAAGAAGCCAAGAGTAAGAGGAAGGGGCCAAGACAGGACATATCCCCCAGGAATCTACTTCTACCAACTAGCCCACACCTGCTAATAGTCCATTTAGCTATGAGCTCGTCATTAGATTGACCCATTGATGAAGTTAGTGCCTTCACGATAACCAACTCTTCAGGCTACACTTCTGAATATTGCTGCACTGGGGACCAATCTTGCCAGCATTCATGAAACTGTGGATAGTAGGTTGACTTGCATGGAAGGTAGAAAATCCAGGCTCCTACATTCCTTGAACAACATATTGTGGGACATCTTTATATATGAGTAGATTCAAAATAGTTCAGAACTTTATTGTAAAGATCACAATCATGAAGTATCATCCTTTTATTGTTAAACATGACATATTATGTTTAACATGATATAGGACCACCCAGATATCATTGGTAAGTGTGCACAGATCCCAGTGAGAAGTGCATGTGGACCAGAGCTATGCAGGTGCTCAGGCCCCAGTCAGGGTCCTGCCCAGAAATCAGTGGCTTGGGCCTGCAGGCCCCAGCCAAAGGCCCACCTGATAAGCTGCTGCACAAGTGCACAGGGTATAGCCAGAGGCCTGTCCAGATACCATCAGTAAGTGCATGTAGACCCTAGACAGAAGCCTGCTCAGACACCAGTGACTTGAGTGCACTGCCTCTAGCCAAAGGCTTTCCCAGACAATAGCTACTCAGCAGGGCAAGCCCCAGCCAGAGGCATGCCCAGATACCATCCTAAGTGTGCATAAGCCCCAGCCATAACCCTACCTGGACAACAGTGCAGTGCAAGGATCTAGAGACCACTATTCAGAAATTTGCCCAGTGTTAAGCAGCAGGGAGAAGGCCTCTCTGAGGCTTGCTGAAAATTGAAGAACACTGGGTGAGCAAACAGTTGCCTCAACAAAGCCATAGCAGGCTGCATCTGTTGAAATGAGAAGAACTAAACAAGACTCAAAACCAGACTTCCTGATCACCTAAGGCAACCCCAAGAGGCAACAAGATGGAGTAATCTGATACTCAAACACCTGGACTCACTGAACTGGCAATGAAAGAGTATCTAGAAAAAATGAAATCAGAAATAATTTTTTGGATAACAGAGATTATTTCCATAGTGAAAGACATGATTAAAAACTCTAGAGCATACACAAATAAAAAAATAGATGAGCTGAGGAACATCATGGAATCTCAGCCTAGGAAACAAATGGAATCCAAAAAACAGATACAAACAGATACTCAGGGGATTAAAAAATCCTTTGGAAGTTTACACAGCAGAATAGGCCAATGTGAGGACAGAATGTCAGATATAGAAGACAGGATTGCAATTAGTGACCAGAAAAATAAAAATTCTTAAAAATAGGGACCACAAGAAATAAATCCAGGAGCTACTAGATGATGCAAAGAAGAATAATATAAAACTCATCAGAGTCAATGAAGAAAAAGGAGAGTGCAAACAACATAAGAAAAATGTTTGAAGAAGTAATGACAGAAAATTTCCCAAGTAGGAAAAGATTTTGACATACAGATAAGTGAGGCATATGGGACTCCAACTAGCCATGATTAAAAAGAAAAATCTACACCTAGGCATATATAGTTAACATTCCAGAAGCCTAACAATAAAACAAAATCCTACAAGCAGTTAGAGAAAAGAAACAAATCACATACAAAGGAAAGAACATCAGAATCACAGCAGACTTCTCAACACAATTCCTCAAGTCAAGAAAAGCCTGGAGTGAAGTATTTCAAGGCCTAAAGCTTCCAACCCTAATTGATATGCCATGAAAAACTGTCTTTCAAAAATCAAGGAAGAAATATTATACTTTCATTACAAAGAACACCTAAGGAACTTCATGAATACCAAACTAGTGCTCCAAAAAATTTTAAACAATATCCTAGGAAAAGACAATGAGGATCACAACCCCAGGAAGCCCAGCAAAATGAGTCCATCAGACACAACAAGAAATTAAATGCAAAGAGGGAGAATATGACAAAAAGAAAAAGTCATGAAAAGGATAAGATAACAGATATCAGTTATAACCATCAATGTTACTGGTCTCAATTCACCAATGAAAAGAAATAGACTGGCAGAATGGATCAAGAAGCAAGATCCAACAATATGCTGCATACAAGAAACACACTCATAGACTGAAAGTTGAAGAGTGGAAAACAATACTCAATGTGATAGGAACCTAAAAAAAAAAAAAAGTAGGAGTGGCTATCCTATTTGCAGATCAAATGGATTTCCAACCAACTCTAATTAAGAGAAACAAAAGGCCACTATATCCTTGTAAAGGGAACAATCCAAAAGGAAGTGTTGACAATCATAAATATACATGCACCAAATACTAGTTCACTATATAAAACAAATGCTAACAAACATGAAAAAGTCAAATAAGGACTAATATAATAGTAGTGGGAGACTGTAGGACCCCACTATCATAGATCACTCACCTAGACAAAAATAACAATTAAATATTAGAATTTAATCAAACTCTTGCACAAATGGACTTAACAGATGTTTACAGAATGTTCCACACCACAAAATCAGAGTACACATTCTTTTCAGCTGCACATGGGTTGTTCTCCAAAATAGACCACATACTTGCTCATAGAACATGTTTAAGTAAGTGAAAAGGAATTGCATTTATCCTTTGTATATTATCAGATCATAGAGCTAAAAAATTGGAGATCAATAGCAATAGAAACCACAAGAATTTTATAAACCCATAGATGTTGAACAATACACTTCTGAATAATCAGTGGGTCACAGAACAAATTAAATAAAAATCAGAGATTTTCTACAATTAAATGGCAAAGCCAAAACAACATATCAGAATCTATGGGACACAATGAAAGCAGTCTTATAAGGGAAATTCATAGCAGTGAATACTCATATTAGGAAAAGAGAACAAGCTCAAATAAACAACTTGATACTGAATCTCAAGCTTCTAGAAAATGAAGAGCAGACCAAATCCAAAACTCATACAAGGGAGGAAATAATAAGGATCAGAGCAGAAATCAATGCAGTGAACACCACTAAGAAAACAATAAAAGGAAATCAGTGAATCAAAGTGTTGGTTCTTTGAGAGAATAAACAAAATTGACAAATCCTCAGTTAACCATATCAAAAAAAGGAAAAGAGAAAACACTCAAATCCATGTAATGTAATAAGGAATGAAAAGGGTAAAATTACAACAGACCCAGCAGAAATCCAGAGGATCATCAATACCTACTTAGAGAAACTATGTACTAATAAGATGAAAAACACAGGAGAAATGGACAAATTTCTACGTCCATGGGAATTACCAAAGTTGGATGAAGAAGACCTTAAAATTCTAAACAATCCAATATCAATCTGCAAAATTGAAAAAGTAATTAAAAAGCTACAACCAAAGAAAAGCCAGGGTTCTTATGGCTTCCTTGCTGAATTCTGTAAGACATTTGTTGCTACTACTGTTTAAACTCTACCTGGAAGCAAGCATCACCTTGATCCCTGAAGCAGAGGAAGACCCAACCAAAAAAGAGAATTATAGGCTAATCTCCCTAATGAACATAGATGCAAAAATCCTCAATAAAATATGGCAAACAAAACATAGAAGATCATATACTCTAACCAAGTAGGATTTATCCCAGGGATGCACGGATGATGCAACATACTCAAATCAATAAATGTAATACACTATATTAATAAAGCTAAGGACAAAAATGATACAATCATTTCAATAGATGCAGAAAAAGTGTACTACAAAATTCAACATCCATTCACAATAAAACCCTACAGAAAATTGGAATAGATGGTCTCTATTTCAACCTGATAAGAGCCATCTATGTAAAACCAATAGTCAGTATCATACTAAATGGTGAAAAACTGAAATGTTTCATGCTAAAATAAGAAACAAGACAAGGCTGTCCACTATCACCACTCCTGTTCAATATAGTTTTGGAAACATTAGCCACAGCAATTAGACGAGAGAAAGAAATAAAAGGAATAAAGATATAAACAAAGATAATTGTCATTATTAGTAGATGACGAGATACTCTATATAGAAGACCCCAAGAACTACACCAAAAGTCTTCTAAACTTAACCAAATTCAAGAGAGTAGCTGGTACAAGGTCAACACACAAAAATCAGTACTTCATGTACAGCAATAACAGACTCATTGAAAGAGGAATTGGAGAAACAACTCTGCACAATAGCATCCAAAACAATTTAATACCTAGGAATCAACCTAACGAGTGAAATCAATGACCTCTACTCTGAAAACTACAGCACTCTGAAAAGAGAGATCAAAGAGGATATAAAAAAATGGAAAGATATCTTTCATTCCTGGGTAGGAAGAACCAATATAGTGAAAATGGCCATAGGTCCAAAACTACTATATAGATTCAATGCCATTCCAAGTGAAATTCCAATGGCATACTTCACAGATCTTGAGAAAACAATTGAAAATTCATTTGGAACAAGAAGAGACCAAGAATAGCAAAAGCAATTCTAGGCAATAAAGATAAGGAAGGGGATATCACAATTCCCAACTTGAAACTATACTATAAAGCTACTGTGATAAAAACAGCTTGGTACTAATAAAGTAACACACCTGAAGATCAGTGAAACAGATTAGAAGATGCAGAAACAATGCTAGATGCACTCAGCCTCCTCATCTTTGGCAAAGGAGCCACACCCCTTCCTGGAGAAAAGATAGCTTTTTAAATAAATGGTGCAAAAATTTAATAAATGGTGAAAAATCGAGTTTCAACATGCCAAAGATTAAAACTAGACCTATATCTCTCACCCTGCACTAAACTAAAATTGAAATAGATTAAAGATCTAAGTATTAAAACAGAAACACTAAACTGGGAGGAAGAGAGATTAGGTAGAACTCTTGAAGATATTGATGTAGGAAAAGATTTCTTGAAGAAAACCTTAGTCATATGTGAACAAACACAAGCACTCAACAAGTGGGATCTCTTCTTATTAAAAAGCTTCTGCATGACAAGAGAAACCACTAACAGAGTGAAGAGACAGCCCACAATGTGGGAAAAAAATTTTACCAGCTGTTCCTCAAAGTTCTACTACGTAGAATATATAAAGAACTTTAAAAACATCAGTCCTTCCAAATTTAAAGACCCAGTTCAAAAATGGGCATCTGAAATGAACAGACATTTTTTCAGATAAAGAAGTACAAATAACAATAATAGAAATAAACATATGAAAAAATGTTCAACATCACTGGTCATTGGAGAGATGCAAATGAAAACAATGATGTGAAATTCCACCTTACCCCAGAAAGAAGGGCTACTATCAAGAAATAAACCAATACCAAATGCTGGTGGAGCTGTGGAGAAAAAGGAACCCTTCTCCAAGTTTGGTGGGAGTGCAGACTGGTACAACTGAACCAGGAATATGCCTCTTTGAAGTTAAAGCCAGATTTACTGATAGAGAGGTTTCCCCCCATACCCTCAACATTTCCAGGCTTGCTTGGCCCAACAGTCCTTCTCAAACAACTCAGGAATTTTCTCTGTTTTCAAATAGTTTTTTACTTCTACCTCCCCACCAAATGTACATGAAGTGTAACTCTGTGCTTTGAGCTTGCTGTGTAATAACCAATAAATTTGCAGAGCCCATGTGACTTATATTATTTGTAATTCCTGCAAGCCAGCTCCCTCCAGAGAGTACAACCTTTCCTGTTCAACCCCAAAGTGGGGTCAGTCTCTTGGTGTGTGAAGGCCAGGCTGACCCACTGGTGCTGAGAATAAAGCTTATTCTACACTTTGCCTCTGAGACTCTTGGTGTACTTTCCTCCCAGAAGAACTGTAGTGTGTAATAGAACTTTCCACTGCCCAGTCTGTTGGGAATCAGTATTGAGATACCTCAGAAAACTAGGATTAGAGGTCACATTTGACCCAGCTATTCCCCTGATGGATATCTTCCCCAAAGCATTATAGTTCCCAAAAGAATAATACCACAGACATATATATGTGCAACTATGTTCATAGTGGCACAGTTTGTAATAGGTAAAATTTGGAAACAGCCCAATTGCGCATCAACTGAAGAGTGGATAAAGAAAATTGTGTGTGTGTTTTAAATAAAATGGAGTACTACTCAGCCATAAAGAATGAGAAACTAGAGACATTTACAGCTAAATAGATATACACTGCGGACACAATCTTAAAGTGAAATAAATACATCACACATGTGTAAATACAGAATAATTTCTCTGGTGGGAGAACCTGAAAGTGTAAATAAGGACCAAAATGTATAATAGACAATGTGAAATAGGAAGAAAAGGTCCAAAGGGGAAGGGGAAGGAAAAGGAAAAGAATAAATATGAAAAAAGCAAAAAGAAAAAAATTGGAAACAAGGTCATTTTATTTATTTGTTTTTCTTTTCTTTTATTGAGTTTATTGGTACATTCCAGGTATACACTACAGCTACATTCACTATTGGGATCTTGTACCTTTATATGACAGATCTTTGTCCTCATTTTTTCCGCTTTTCCGTGCCCACCCTTCACCCGCTCCTTCCCTCCCCATTTACAAAAACTTTATTTCCATTTTTTTCATTTTCTCATACTTTTTTCTTTTCCCTTATTACCTTTCCCCTACCCTTCCCACTTTCCCTACACCTTTAGCCCTTTTCTTCCTATTTCACATGGTCAGTTATCTCATTAGGATCTTATGTACTATTATAGATTTTCACACCAGAGAAACTATTTGGTATTTACATGTGTGATTTATTTATTTCAGTTAGGAGTATATCCTCAATATGTATTTTCCTATGAATGAATCTAATTTCTCATTATTTATGGCTGAGTAGTATTCCATTTTATAGAAAAACCACATATTCTTTTTCTTTTCAGCTTTAATTGAGTTTATTGGTACATTTTAGGGATACAGTACAGTTACATTCATTGTTGGGATCTTGTACCTCTACATCACAAGTCTTGATTCTCATTTTTTCGCCTTAGCCCTGTCCTCCCTTCACCCCCTCCTCCCCTCCCCAACTACAAACACTTTATTTTCATCTTTTCATTATCTCATATTTTTTTCTTTTCCCTTGTTACCCTTCCCCTACCCATTCGACCTTCCCTACACCTTTAGCTCCTTTCTTCCCATTTCTAAATGTCAGTAATCTTATGCATTATTGCAGATTATTCACACCAGGGAAACTATTCGGTATTTACATGTGTGTGACTTATTCATTTCACTTAGGAGTACATCTTCAATATGTATCCATTTTCCTATGAGTGAATCTATTTTCTCATTCTTTATGGCTGAGTAATATTCCATTTTATAGAAAAACCACATCTTCTTTATCCAGTTTCCAACAGATGGGCAAATGGGCTGTTTTCAAGATTTAGCTATTACAAACTGTGCCGCTATAAACATGGGTGCGCATACTTCTCTGTGATATGATTCTTTTAGTTCTCTTTGAAAGATACCCAGCAGAGGGATGGCTGGGTCAAATGGAACCTCCAATCCAAGCTCTTTGAGGTATATCCATATTGACTTCCATAGTGGTTGCACCAGTCTGCACTCCCACCAACAATGGAGAAGGGTTCCTTTCTCCCCACAACCCTGCCAACATTTGTTATTGAGTGATTTCTTGATAGCAGCCATTCTTTGTGGGGTGAGGTGCAATCTCAGTGTTGTTTTCATCCGCATCTCTCAAATGACCAGTAATGTGGAACATTTTTTCATATATTTACTTGCTGCTTTTACTTCTTTGTCTGAAAAATGTCTATTCATTTCAGATGCTCATTTTTGAATTGGGTCTTTATATTTGGGGGGGTTGATTGTTTTGAGTTCTTTATATATCCTTGATAATAGTGCTTTGTCTGAGGAACAGCTGGTAAAATTTTTTTTCCCACATTGTAGATTGTCTCTTAGTTCTGCTGATGGTTTCTTTTGAAGCACAAAAACTTTTTAATAAGATGAGATCCCAGTTGTTGATTCTTTCTGCTAGTTCCCGTTCTACTGAGGATTTGTTCATAAAATCTTTTCCTATGTCAATGTCTTCAAGAGTTCTGCATAACTTATCTCCCAGCAAGTTTAGTATTTCTGTTTTAATATTTAGATCTTTAATCCACTTGGATTTTAATTTACTGCATGGTGAAAGATAAGGGTCCAGTTTTAATCTTTGGCAGGTTGAAATCCAGTTTTTCCAACACCATTTATTAAAGAGGCTATCTTTCCTCCAGTGGGGACTGGCAGCTCCTTTGTCAAAGATGAGGTAGCTGAGTACATCTGGAGTTGTTTTTGTGTTTTCCAGTCTGTTCCACTGATCCTCAGGTCTGTTTCTTTGCCAGTACCATGCTGTTTTTATCACAGTGGCTTTGTAGTATAGTTTCACATTGGGAATTGTTATACCTGCTACCATGTGTCTGTTGCGTAGGATGGCTTTTGCTATTCTAGGTCTCTTCTGGTTCCAAATGAATTTTTGGATTCTTTTTTCTAGTTCTGTGAAATATAGTGTTGGAATTCAATTGGCATTGCATTGAATCTGTGTAGCAGTTTTGGTAGTATGGCCATTTTCACTATGTTGATTCTTCCTACCCAGGAGCAGGGGATATCTTTCCATTTTCTTATATCCTCTTTGATTTCTTTTTTCAGATTGCTGTAGTTTTCTGTGTATAGGTCTTTTGCTTCTTTTGTTTGATTCTTAGATACTTCATTTTTTGGGATGCTATTGTGAAAGGAATTTTTTCCTAATTTTTCTCTCAGTGATTCTGTTATTTGTGTACAAGAAGGCTATTGTTTTTTGTGTGTTGACCTTGTATCTACCTACTCTGCTAAAAGTGTCAAGTCTAAAAGCCTTTTGGTAGAGTTTTTTTGGTCTTCAATGTAGAGTATCATATCATCAGCAAAGAATAACAGTTTATCTTCTTCCTTTCCTATCTTTATTGCTTTAATTTCTTTCTCTTGTCTAATTGCTATGGCTAATGTTTCCAGAACTATATGAAAGAGGAGTGGTGATAGTGGGCATCCTTGTCTTGTTCCTGATTTTAACGTGAAGGTTTCAGTTTTTGGCCATTTAATGTGATGATTTCCATCACCCCAATTACAATCACTGATATTGAAAATATAATTAAAAATTTACCAAGAAAAAAAAGCCCATGACCTGATAGATTCACTGTTGAATTTTACAAGACATTTAGAAAAGAACTAATGCCATTACTCTTCGAACTTTTCAATGAAATTGAAAGGGAAGCAATATTTCCAAACTCATTCCTGGAAGCAAGTATCACTTTGATTCCCAAGCCAGGGAAAGAAGCATCTAAAAGAGAGAACTATAGGCCAATCTCCTTAATGAATAGAGATGCAAAAATCCTTAATAACATAGTAGCAAACAGAATACAGAGGATTATCAAGAAGATCATACATCCTGACCAAGTCAAATTTATTCCAGGGATGCAAGGATGGTTCAACATACAGAAGTCAAAAAATATAATACCTTATATTAGCAGAATCAAGGACAAAAAATCATATGATCCTCTCAATAGATGTGGAAAAAGCACTTTACAAAATTCAACACCGATTCATGATAAAAACCCTGCACAAATTGGAATAGATGGTCTATATCTCCACTTAAGAAAGGCTATCTATGAAAAACCAAAGTCATTTAAATAGATACCTAAAATGTACTGATAAAATTAATGAATTTAAAAAAATATTGTTTGTGCTTTCAATAGGTGCAGTATAATGTGAAGATAAAGGAAAACAAACATGCAAGTTTGTTAACTACTATACAATAGGATCAATGGGTAAAGGAAAGGTGAAATTTAGATATTAAGAATACAATATTGGAAGAGTGGGAAGGTGTAATGGAGGCAGGAAATTTAATGGACTAGTGGAAGAAAAGTTTGGAAAGGGGGATTAGGACCAGATTTCTAGTTACCCAGCCAAAAAGGATATGAATGGTTAAGAATACTTACTGATCCCAGGACAAGCACCCTTAAAACGTGAGCATTTTTTTAATGCACTTGAAAATCAATGTCATTTTACAGTCTCTGCCAGGTTGGACTTTCTCTTAGTCAGGTGGCAGCTGTGTTACAACAAAACTTCATTGTTTTTGACACTTTCTGAGACGATCAAGAAAATTCTAGAAAGAATCTACTTTAGATTAATGAGACCATATTAATGTCATTGTAGGGTAGAAAGAAAGACTTAGGAACCACTTTAAAAATTTGTAGAACAGGAGTCTTACTAGAAAAACTACAATATTATCTATATATAAATGTCTCCTCTTTGTTAGCCTTGTGCTTAAGAATTTAATCTATTACCATATTTCTACCTCTCAAAATTCCTAAGATAGGGATCCACTCATTTTTATGAATAAGTAAAGATTAAGAAAAGTTTTGTAAGTAGATCTAATTTACTAAGATAGCAACTGAAATTTTATTCTAGGTAATTTTCAGATTTCATTTCAGTACTTGCCCACTCTCAGAGCTCTTCTATTAATTACGTCTGTGGGCACCTGAATCTGTGGTGTGTACATTCTTAGTCTTTTAGGGCTGTGCCCTCTCCTTGTGGAAGAGGAGGTTATGGTTAAAAACTGCTTCCCTGAGAAACTAAACAAATATCAGATTGCTAATTTATTCTGATATCCATTAAGATAAAAATATTTATTATTATTATTATTATTATTATTAATTTATTTTTGCAGTGCTGGAAATTAGGCTGAGAGCTCAATACATGTTAGGCAAATGCTCCCCTCCCCTGAGTTATACTCCTAGACCAATATTTACTCTTTTATGTTTGTCCCTAGTAGTGTTGTTGCGTGTTTATTTTTTCACAAAGCTGATGCAGAGACATAGGGTGAAGCTATCGTTCAGTTAGCCTGCTGAAAGCCTAACCATAGCATCCAATTTTCAGCAGCTTTTCTCAGTTTGGTTAATGATATTATTAACTTGTTTTCAAATCAACAAAATTAGTTTTATAGTTACTTTATTTTGGGATAATTTTCAATTAATACATAAAATAAATGAGACCCACAGAGGTTGAATGATTTGCAGAGCCACACAGGAAGGTAATGTAGAAGTAACATACTAGATAACCTGAAACTTATCACCACTCATCTTGCACGACCACGTGGGCATTCATTGGTGAGCTAAATCACTGGATATTGACTAGAGGGCCTCTTTCCTTGTTGCAAACCCAAAATACTGCATCCCTCAAATTTTTTTTTCTGGGACCTGGGATTTAGCTCAGTGGTTCTGTGGCCTGCCTTGCAAGCGCAAGGACCCAAGTTCAATCCATGGTACCCCCCCAAAAGATTCTTTTTTCACTCCCTCTAGTGTTTAAAATATATGGTGCGTTTGCTTTTCCATCACCACTCTTTATTCTACCTCAGTCAACTCTGAGATTCAGTTGTCATATACTGACCTAAAAAGAAAGTTTTTTTTAAAAAATAACAGACTTTATAATTTTTTTGTTTAAAAAAGATGATTAACTTGAATGTGAAGTGAGTAATTGGTTTTTAAGTTTGTCAAAGGAAATGGATCTATCGAAAGCCAAGGGAGTGAACTTGAATTGGAGTATAGGTTACAATGCTAGAATAGAAAGTTTTCAGATGGGTGAAATGCTAAAAATAAGACAGTATGTTGGAAATTTTGAAGTTGATAAACGTGGAATTTTATTTGTTAACATATTCTTTTGAGGTTAAAGTATTTTAGCTTTATCTCATAATTACTGTTTTCCTGGGTTTCATACTCAAATCATAAAAGCTTGAAAATTTGAACTTCATATGAAAATAACCAGATTGTTAAAGCTGCTTCTCTATCTTCTCTCTGAATTTGACTTAATTTATTGTCCTGGATTATGAATTATATGAAAAGGATTGGTTGAAGTGGCTATGGACATTTAACAGTTCACCCTCGGCTTGAATCTTGTTTTATTTTTATGTGTAAATTATATGTAAGGTAATACTACTATTCATTTGGGACTTGTTTAACAAAAATGAACTAGGCCAATTTTATATTTTGAAGGAAATCAATTTTAGTTTGTTTGAGTGACAGTCATCATTATCAGAACAGTCATGATAGAATCCATGAAATATGAGGGAAAATACAAACCCAGTATGAGAACTGATTTATTATAGTAGGTCCACAAATACTTGGTAAAAATTGATAAAATTATGAGTTTGATACTGTCATTCCATTAAAAGTGTAATGATATAAATAGAGCAGCTAAATATATCCTTTGTTTTAAATGAGAGCTAAAAATATTGAGAAATAGTTTAATAATATCAGGTTTCTCTTAGGGCATTGAGTTGATTTGTATGTGTTAGTTGTGTATCTCTTAGAACTGTTAGAGAAGATTCATCATGTTCAGTATTACCTTCTCGGTTCGGACACCTGATAGAGATAGATAATTTTTAAATTGTATATGTACATTTAAATATACTCAAATAGGATATAATATATGCTATGATATGCATGCTATAATATTATCAAATAACATTATTTTAAAATTAAATTATTCCACAGTAATCTTTTTTCCCATTAGGGAACCTAATTTTAACTCACTGTGGAACATAGGTAAATAAAAAATGATAGAATGGTCATTTCCATGGAAACCAAATAGTTCTTTACACAGACTTCTTGAGTGATTTCATAATGAAGGAGGTTCTCCTGATGAGATAATTAATAATGTGAAATAGGAAGAAAAGGGCTAAAGGTGTAGGGAAAGTGGGAAGGGTGGGGAAAGGTAATATAAGGGAAAAGAAAAAAATATGAGAAAATGAAAAAATTGAAATAAAGTGTTTTGTAAATGGGGAGGAGAGGAGGGGGTGAAGGGAGGGCAGGGACAAGGGGAAAAAATGAGAAGCAAGACCTGTCATAAAGGTGCAAGATCCCAGTAATGAATGTAACTATACTCTATACCTAGAATGTACCAATAAACTCAATAAAAAGAAAAAAATCATGAAGGAGATTCCCAAAAAAAACAACAATAACAACTACTTCTTCAACCTCTGAATAGTTCCTCCTAGGAAGAGAACTTACTGAGGTATAGTAGTTTTCTGATATGGCTCTTGTTGACATCAAAGTCCCTAAATGGCTATGAGATTAACCCATCAAGTAAGCAAAGCTCCATTTTGCAGATTTATGGTGATGATAAGTGGAAAATATCACCCTGACAGAATCTTAGTACCAGGTCTATGAAGAGGAGGAGCAGATAACATTTATAGTCTCTAGAGAATGGGCTAGATAGATTGAAAGCAAGTCTTTCAATGCTGGGAATCTGGAGGGAACAGGAAATATTTATAAAATAACTTTAGTTCAGTGGGTACAGAGAGATGAATATCTTGAAACACTACTCGATTAGCTTGTTGTTGATTGTAATTTTAATTTTTAGGAGTAGATGTTATCCTAACTTGTTCTCAACACAGAGACGTAAAGTTCTACCCAATAATTCATGTAGTGTTTAATATAAGTGCAGAGTTTTAGATTTCAGTCTCCACATTGGTCATTCTTATGTTTATGTTAGAGGTCAGATGATTACCATCTGGAGAACTGATTAGTCCAGATCTATGCCATTGCTTAGGAAAGGATATAGCTAAATTATCTTATTTCATGATTTTTTGTTCCCAGAATTTGATGCTAACAAGCCAGAGAGATTAGCTAAAATGATTCTTCAGAAACCAGGGTTTCAAGTGTTGTATTTTAGACTACCGTTTTTACAATTTTCATTAACCCTTTCTTTTTTGGAGTAAGCAAAATAATGGCCCCTAATGATGTCTACTTCCTAATTCTTGGGTCCTATAGATATATTGTTTCATGGCAAAGAGTATTTAAGATTAAATATGAACTTAAAGTAGTTAATCAGCTGAATTTGAGATGAGACTTTTTTGGGATTACTCAGGAAGGCTCAGTGTAATCACTAGGGGACCTCTAGGTGAAACAGGAAGCTAGATGAGTCAGTGACAGAGGAGTTGTGAGGTTGCAAGTAGAGATCAGAGTGGTCAGATACTGTCCTGGGAAAATGAAGGAGAACATAAGCCAACAAATACAGGTAGCCTATAGAGAGAGAAGGTGAGGAAATGGATTTTTCTCTACAATATCTAAAACAATCACAGCCCTGCTGACACATGGATTGTAGCCCATTGAAAGACATTGTGCTTCTGATAGGCTGAACTATAAACTAATACATTTGTGTTATTTTAAGTGATTTGTCACTTGGGCAATAGGTCACTAATACAGTCTCAGTTACATGGTCTGGTTTAGCTCTTTTCCTCTGAATCAGAGCATGTGTCATTTCCTCCACTGTTGTGGCCTTTTGAAAATCATGAATCAAAGAAGATTTGTGGAAGAATAAAGCACTACAAATTATCCTTCCAATATTAGTTTTTGAACTATGTGAAGCCCAAATTTTGTCTTCGAATTATTTTTCATTTAACATGGGAAATTGACAGGGCAAAAGGTCCCATGGTGATATCAGAGACTGTATTGAAAAATAGATATCTTTACCAAGATAATGTCCCAATTCACAGGTAATAGGCAAGAAACTTATGTTACAAATCCAATACCAGAAAACCACATGATGATGTGTTTTCAGCCAAAATATGCCCATGTGGTTTTCAAATAGAGTTGTAATACTTTCTGTCACTCAATCAAGTATGGTTTTATAAAAGATGATGAAATTTATAGTACACAGTGATTAGGTAGAGCTAAAGCTAGAGAGCTGAGAGTATAACCTAAGTGGTATGACTTTTTTTTCTGTGAAATTGACATAATTTCCAAATGTGCACTATCTGCTCCCTATCTCGTTGCACACTCTTACTGCTATAAAAGTGCTACAGGGTTGTTTCTATAGAATTTTCCCTTTTATAGTTTAACATAATAAAGAATTTTAGACTTCTGCCTTTTGGGCCTGTTGCATTATTGCTTCTAACCTAACATGTTGCTTATTGTGTTTATCCAGTTACTAAGGAGACCAATAGATTTATTGATGACTATTATAAAAGGAAACCAGGTGGTAACTGGGAAAATGAATACAAGCCAAAAAGTTATTTTCATTGCAGGCTTTGCCAGATCACAAGTAAATTTTAGCCAGGCATTGACTTTATACTAAGAAGTGACGAAGAATGCCAAAGCAAAATCAAAATAAAAGATAGCAACATTACAAATATCAAATTTAAGAGATAGTGAGAGTGTTTTAAAAATCCACAGCCTCAAATCAGTTAAGAGGAAAGAGCATCAGGGAGAAAGTAAGAAATAACAGAAGCAAAAAGAGTGGTAATCCACAACTCTTCTCTGTGGGTCTTGCATATAGGCTGCAGGGTCTCATCATTCGTGAGTGGAAGTTACTCTTCCAAAAGATCATATGATTTTACAGGTTTTCTAAAGAGAGTTTCTGGTTGAACTAAGATTCAAAGATGATGTTACAGCTTTCGACTGAGAAAGATTAATGAGGGGCCAACACTGTACACTTTTCCTTTTGTGTAAGTTAACAGTCTCTGATATGCTCTTATTAGATAAAACTATTGACATAGAAATTTTCTACTTATACTATAAAATGTTTTCATTTCTTATAAATCATTGCATTAACCTTAGAATTTTATGTAGGTCATATAATATATATTTACATAAATTATAAATTTATTATATCCGTAGTATATATATTTCAGGGTAGATTTATATAATATTTACATAAGAGGTATTTATATATATTTTATCAATCTTTTAGGAATATAAATATCTATGCAAAAGAAGATAAAGTTGAATGTTTTAATCTTATCCTTTAAATGTAATTAACACAATCATCTATGCAAAATCAGTATGTATATGTTATTTTGACATTACTATTTCTACAAACTGGAACAACTCCCTTAAAAAACAGGAAAATTATGTTTATTTTCTTGTATTCATATTCTTGTTTCTCTGTAATTAATTATAGCCTAAAACTAAGGAGGCAACTAAAGACAGAATAAACTAGAACACAGTTTTAATGCATCTTAACGTGATAAATAGATGCAAAGTATAATTTAAAGACATTTTCATATATTGTTGAATATATACATAACCCATATCTAAAAAAAGTTATTTAATATAATGTTTAGTGATCTATATTTTTAGTATATTATCTTTAGAACTTGTCTATTAAAATAATGCATCAATTAATTTAATGAGGCTGTCTACATTATACAAATAATGATTATTTATTTATTTATTCTCATTGAGTTCAAATAATGATAATTTAACGGATCTAGAGAAAGTTGAAGGAAATTTTAAAAGTTGAAAACATGAGAAATTAAAGCAAATATTGTCTTTATTAAAATAGAAAAAATATTTTTAATTGTATTTAACTTAAAATTAATCACTAATTTGTCTAATCATCTATATTTCCTAAACATATAAATAAACATAAAATATAAATAAACTTTTAAATTTATATATCATAAAAATCTGCTAAAATTAGTATATTAATTTCAAAGGCTCTATATGCCTGACTTTAATTGAACAAGGCTGCTATTCAAACTCAGAAGTAAAAGTTTTCTTCTCATTTACAGTTTTTGCAAGAAAATAATATAAAATATTAGAGCAATTTGATTTTGTTTTTGGAAATTTTTGAATGTTTATCTGGGCTAGATATTCCTAGAGTGTTTACAAAGGTCAAGAAAATTAATTCTGATCATTTAATCTTTAACATTCTCTAAGAAACAGAAAAATAGTGTAGGAGATGAAGTAAAAGTCAGTAGAATTCAGACATATGAAATTATCACTACACCTTGAAAATTATCTTAAAAACCCTTTTTGAAGGCTGGGGATTTAGCTCAGTGGCACGGTGCCTTCCTCGCAAGTGCAAGGTATTGAGTTTGATCCCTGGTACCAAAGAAACCACGAAAGAACCCATTTTGACACTCTCTTATACACACACAAATACAAAACACACACACATATACACCCAAGACAGAGAGATTGAAAATCATAATAGCTGATTTAACTGAAGCTTTTTATAATTCCATCAAGTTTTAAACTGTATATCAGTCTTTAAAGAATGGCTTTGGAAAAGAGAGTTGCCTATATTTTCTCCATAGAACAATTAATCTCTATGTAATTTTTTTTGTTCTAAATGCCTATTTCAAATAAAGAAATGTATTGTTAATGTCAAACGTTCCCAAAGTAGATACTGAAACTTCCTATTGTCCTAGGCTGGAATTATCTTAGAAACACAGGAGTTAACCTGTGAAAGTAGATCCCATCTAAATGTTAAAAGCCCTAAGAAATGGTTCTGCTTTGTGCCTCTAGAACCTGGCCAAAACTGCACCATCACAGCCCGGGCCTGGATGAACAGGGAAGACAAAATCAGGTAAAGCAATTTTATTATCCAAGGAGAGTCTGTAATCTCTTTAAATATTTATCTTTAAATCAACTTTAGGAAGGTATAACTCATTTATTTTTTTTTATTTTTGTGTTTATTAGTACATATTTACCATACATAATGATATGTCCTTGTTGAGAGTTGGTCCATGTACATAACGCATCTTCATTCTTTTTTCATTCCCCTTCCCTCTCCTCCCTCCCTCATATCTTGATCCCCTTCCCATTTGAGGAAGATATATCTCCCTATTTCCTATTATCTTTTATTTTGTTCTTTTTTATATATTTTTTTCTTCTATAAGAGAAGCCATGTGATATTTCATCACTTGTGTGATTATTTTACATGTGGTCTCAAGTAGCATCCATTTTTCTACAAATGACTTGAGTTCATTACTAGTTTGTATGGAAAACTAGTATTCTGTTGTGTGTAAATACGACATTTTCTTTACCCACTCATCTGTTGATGGACATACAAATGACTTGGAAGATTTAGCTAATATGACTTGTGCTGCTACCAATATATGTATGCATGCATCATTATAATTGGATGTCTTCAATTGTTTTGGTAAGATATATAGAAGGGAAATAGCGAGATCAAATGGAATTTCCATTTTAATATTTTTACAAATCTCCATACTGATTTCTACAAAAGCTGTAGTAGTTTATATCTTGACCATCAACTACATCCACTTAATGCAGATTTTGAAAAATTGACCGAATACAAATTGTGTCCAAAGGATGCCAGTGTGACCTGATCTTCTAAACTCTTCAGTCCTTGGTATTGCTTTACATGGCCTGTGTACCTCCTCTCTCTACATATAAAATTTCTTTTCTGGACTCATAACAAAAAGAAAGATGAACCAAAATGTTAGGAGAAAGGAATTAATTTCAATTTTCTACTTAATAATTAAAGAATTTCAAACATATTTCTTTATCCTTCATTGAGAAGTTATTTAATGTTAATATGTTGATAAAATACAATTGAAGCTCAGACCCAATTTAGATCCTACCTCATTTTTGCCAGACAATCCTGTCTAATCCCAGCCTAAAAGATCACAGAGCTGACAAATAATGTTCATTGGCAGATCTTTTACAAAGCAATGAAGGAATCATGATTGGGTCATGGTCTATGTTTTTCAATTTTTGACTCCTTAAAAGTCCATTAAAAACCCTGATGTCAAGGAATAACTATGTATATTTGACAAGGGAGAAAGCCACCATAACAAATCTCACTCATGTACTAAAACACTTTAAAGTCAGATACGCAAGGCAGAGTATTTGTTAGGACTGGAGAATTTATTGTTTAGTAGCTTTGGATTAAGTGGGTTAAAGATGGTAACCAGCATCTTTAAACTATTTGTGATGAGCAAGCTATCAGTCTTGATAAGCAACCCTTTTAGTTAATTTACAGGCTTATTTTCAAAGAGTAAGCACTTTAAGGGGCAAGTGGTTAACTTAAATTTGCATCACTCTCAGTATGGTTTCACAGGGAGACAGAAATCTATGTTGGTTTCAGTTTTCATTCCTGTTTACCCTCCCACGGAACTTGTTTCAGGTTTCCAGAGAATGGACAGTAGATGAGTCCAATGAAAGTGTTGTGAAACTAGAACTGCTGTGAGGATGTAGATCTCAAAACCACCCTATTTTGAGGGCAATAACAGGTCTTACCCCCAAAATTGCCAATTAAATTAGCATTTTAATGTTTATTGGTTGACCATAAATACATACATATATACAATGGTTTATTTTCCACCTAGTAATGATTTCTATGCACATTTCTGTTTCATAAAAATATTACCAACATGATCTTGTAGCAAGTCTTCTTGAATTGACTCTAGAATTCTTTCTATGATCAGGTGCACTGGTTATAGCCATTACAATAGGCCAAATCAGAGAGTCAAACAGAATGGAGGTGACGAAGGTTATAGTAATGAACATGGATGGCTGCAAAGATGAAGAGTGTTGGTCAGGCACTGCATCATTAATCTACATCATCAGCATATAGCACTTCAGCATGATTGAGGTCTTAAGAAAATAAAATAAGCTTCCATGACAATGACTCTAAAAAGGGAAAAGTTAATGATCACTAAGTAAATTCTGAGTCACTCTGAGGCCATACAAAGAGAAGTGAAAAACAGAAGTTACATGAGTAAACCAACGAGCAATTCTACATGTATTGCCTCAAAGCCAGAGACTACTATTCTTGGACATATTTCTTTGATTGAGTTTTGTAGTGCCAGGTGGGTAGAAGCTGGAAAGACAAGGGTCACATTCACAGGGGAAAAGAAAATACTTGCACTGTTGTAACTCTAAGGGCATGTCAAGTGCATTTCGATCATAATGCATTAAGAATAGACTTACAGAACCCATGAAACAAGCACCATGGCAAAATCTCAGAGCTGATTTAAGTAGCACTTGAGATCCTAGAGTAAACCAAAATTATGAAGAAA
The DNA here is from genome assembly GCF_012274545.1 of Fukomys damarensis. Lineage (NCBI taxonomy): Eukaryota > Metazoa > Chordata > Mammalia > Rodentia > Bathyergidae > Fukomys > Fukomys damarensis. The sequence continues at coordinate 19,467,200 of NW_022900926.1, read as the reverse complement.
TACCATTTCCATGAACTCATTTGAAAAATGACTGATTTTAATATTCAACATTAAAAAGGTCTATGCAATTTATAGCCTCACAGAGGTTATGGCACTATAAACTACTTACTTTTCTTGTGTTTCTCTGATTTCTAATATAAAAATCACTGGCCCTAGAAATTTCAGGAACCAGATTGTGCTAGGGAGCAGGTGGCTTTCTGAGTAAAGCTATCCATGTGCAAATATTAATAGTTAATCATTGTGGGGTATTTAATTTAGATGGAAGAATCCATGGGGCCCTACAGGTGACCACTCCTTTCTCTGGGACTGCGAAGGCTCTGCCGATTCTGCTAAGTCAAGAGCACCTACTTTTCTTCTAAGGCACAGAATCTTTAAAGGTCCTCTATTAAAATCCTTTTGGACTTTATTTCCTACTGGGAACTTTGCAGGGTTCTTCACAGCTTTCAAGTGCAGAATAACTTTTGATTATCTTTCTTGAATCTGTTAGTTTATTCCCAAGAGCCTTAGTGAAGTCTAAGAAAAACACTACCCTGCAGTCATCCAGCCTGGGGCTGTAAAGTTGTCAGATCTCATAAGTTTGGCATAGTGTTTGCGTCTGGCCAGGATAGGAGAAGGCAAGAGAAAAAAAAAAAATAGAGTTCGCGGAACACACATCTGTTGTGCACCAGATGGCAGTTGTTATTTCATCTTCTGTGGAACTTTTTCCCATAATTCTTGTTACATTTCTTCTACTGCAGTACTTATGAGTTTTCAGGGAGAAAAAAAGCAAAATATTTTGGGAAAAAATGAGGTGAATGTAACATTAAAACCCAGGCTTTAATTGTTCCAGAACTCAGGATTTGCAGAGTTTAGTTTCCCACAGCAGTCCTTCAACTGTGCAGGGTGGTGTTACAATAGGAGCCCTCGTTACATAATCGCTAAACCCAGGGTAATGTTACATACTGCTCAGCAGATAGAGGGCACAAAGTAATGGAAAAGAACCGCACTTTTTCTCTAATCTTAGATGTGCAGAGGATATTATGTTACTGCATAAATATTACATGATCATGTAACAAAATATACTAATGAAATACACAGATGCATAGCAAGGGTGCAAGGGTTGAGATTGCATTGGGAATACTTAAATCGATTTTCCTATTCTTTGCTAATTCGAATTCAAACTTAATTTAGCACTTGCGTCATTTTATGAGAATATAATATGTCATGGGAGACAGGACAGTTTTTAATGAGTTTATCAAATGGTACTTAGAGTCATCTTCTGCAACAATAATATAGACATCCAACACTCCTGCTGCCTTCCATGTCTCCAGCTTTTCTCCCTAGCTGTGCCTTCAACATTTGGTTGTCAACCTAGAGGCTGATTTCCATACAATGGCTTCTTCCACCTTGCAAGTACAGCACATTTGTTCCTTATATTAAGCACACAAATGTTGCTTATTGGGTGTGGTGGGTCTCTGCGCATGTTTTTCAGTTGTGAAGTATCTGTGTGCAAATTTGTCAGCTTATTCCTTTAGACACCCTCTGCTAACTGATGAAAAGCACATTTACATAGCACCTACTGTATAAAGAGCTCTGTTGTAGATTCTGATGTGACAGAAAGAAATTACCATGGTGTTGCCTTTTAAGAAATTAAGACCTTCAGTAATGATGACAGTGCTAATTATATTCACTTTGAGTCAGATTGCATTGAGCATCCCAAACAGCCTTGACAGCGTTCGCATAGTACATCTCATTACAGTTTTTTCTTTCATTTTACAAAACCTCTATTTTATGCAAACATCTCTTGTTATTCCTGCTATTGCTTTGTGGTTTTCATAGAAAGAAATGTTCTTATCTTGCTTTGTCTGAGGTTATTTTCAACTTTGTTTTTGGTGTACTGCTAATACCAGTGCTTTGCCAAGCTCAACAATGCTAACAGAATCACAGAATATCAGAACTGGAAACAAACATTTAAAATACCTTCTCCCTTTTAACTATGAGGTAACTGAGACTCAGAGATACTAGGAAGCTGTTGGAGATCATAAAAGTCTTAGTAGCACAGTGGATTAAGTTAGGTTCGGCCTGTTCATTGTTGTGTGTCTTCTACACACCAGTGGAGTAGTGGCTCATTATATAATCTCAGAGTAAATTTGCTTTCAATGACATCTAGTTCTTAAAACAGCAAAAAACAGAAGGTTTAAGTGGGCATTGATATATGAAAATGTACACAAAAAGGCCTGGCAGAAGAAACAAGAAACAATTTTATAATGTATCAAATGAGGATTCCATTTATGAAATAACATTGTAATCTGACCTTTAATTTTTTTATTATTTCCTTAAAAATAACCCTTAGATTTACTTTCATTATTTTTTAGGACCATAATAAAGTTATAGCTAGTTACAGAAAATTGCTGCCTTTTATTCTATATCCAATGAGCTAAATTTTGTAATTCAGTTATCAGGTAGCACATACTTAATAATAGCTACTTTGTTTAATTACTTCAGCATCATAGGAATATTTACTTTATTAAGAAGTATCTAAATAGATAATTTGGATAATACCAAAATAGTTTTAAAACAAGAGAAATTGTATCTAAATGTAATAAGGGAAAACTTTGTTAAAGTGCAACAGGGTATTGATAACCTACTAATTGATAGCCTACTCACTACCTACTATGGGCTTTCATTTAAATATTTCTAAAGCTGAATTTGCATTTTACTTAATTGTGACAATATACTACAACTATATCCCCAGAAAGAAAATAATGAAATAGATGCAGTAACTGGAGATAAAGTAAAACACCAGTTGAACTACAATTACTAAGTATTTCTCAGTAAATTCATTATGGGACAGCTGAGAAAAAGTATTAATTTTTATATCATGAAAAAAGTGTAAAATAAAGAAGTAGAAAATAATGTAATACTTAGGAAGATTTTGCAAAGATATGCATTAATATATTATCATAGAGATCTGGAAATTTATGGCCCAAACAGTAGAATATATATATATATATATATGTATATGTATATATTTGTTAAATGTTCTTGTCCTAAGTTTCTGTTCATTACTAAATGGTTTTGATATCAATTTTCTGTGTATTCTCCATTATTTCAAGCAAATGTAAATCTGCAGATCTGTTGAGAAAATTTTGTTAGCTGTCTATTTTAACAAGGAAAATGATTTTGAATTGGTCTAGGTAAGAAAAACAATTTATATCAGAGAAACCTTCATTTCCATCATTTTACTTGACTCACATGAGGTATCATGGAATATAACACACATGCTGTGTTTTACCTGTGATTTTTAGTTAATGCATTAATAATGATTTTTTAAAATTGGTCCTAATAAACTGTAGTTTATTTTCGTAAGTCATTAATGTGTCTACAAAATTGGGTTTAAACTTGCACACAGTTTGATTTGAGGTTTCTATCTTGAGTTTAAAATCCATGTTTATTGGTCTCTGGACAAATCTGATGTATATTTCTGTGGACTTCTTTGATACAACCATCTAAATGTTATTTCTCAACATTTCATTCACTGAGGATCTGTTGGTTTTTATTTATTTCCTAAAAAGTCCACAACAAGACAAGAAGGCCTTTATTATTCAATTAATTTCAAATTTTAATTTAAAAGACTACAAACAACACCTTGTATGAGTTAATTTATCATTCTAAAAATCTTTCCACAGGATGTTTCCAGAGTAATATTCCCACATTGGATGTATTAATAACTAAGTAAACAGCTCTTTTGATCTTATATTGCCATTTAAACATTATTTGCCTGAATCATTTAAATTTAGTTAAAACCTAGAATTTGATAGAATGCTATAACTCTTTGACCAATTTTATTTTTTATACTGATACCATTTATGTAGTTCTCAGACTTATTATGTCTCAAAATCACTGCTCAACAAGAAAAGCATTTTGAAACTCTACTGAATTATTTCTCTCTAAGCATGCTTCCTCTTCCTCTGCTTGTTTGCAAGGAAAGATCAAGATAAATCAGGATGTGATTGCAGGAGGCATGATTCATCATCTGCCAATCAGAAAGCTGAGCATGAAGCATTTGACAAGAGACAAAGAGAAATAAAGAAATGCTCTACTGAGTGGCAGCGCCACTGATCTGTGAACTCTGATGCACTCCTTTCTCACATATGCATTCCTGTTGGCTTGATACATGCACCATATTTTCCTTGCCTGGTGCATTAATCAACTCTACCTTATTTAAGTGTGATCATTTATCTTTTCTAAATCTATGAACTGATGCAAGGTACACAAACATCCTTCCCTTTTTACTATTTCAATTGTGAATTCCTTCAACATTTATTCCATAAGCACTTGCCAGATGTCTACTATGTTTGATACATTAATAAGAATGATCAGTTCAAGATCTTCAATGTACTCAATTATCTCAAAAGTTTACATTTATATTTTCCCCCTAATCATTGAATGGATTCAAAATCAAATAAATCTTTTTCTTACAGATTAAAATTCAATAGTCCATTAGAAATGCAAAATATTTATCAGAAAGAAAAGCTGTTATCTATCACAATGATTTTTTTTCTAATATTTTAGTTTGGAACTGTTTTCCCCCTGAGTAGGTAAAAATCAATCCGCTTGATTTCTAACTGGATTGTAATAAAATTAGCTGTGACTGACTCACCTTTCACTGTTTGCCTTTAATTTCACATTTTGGATGCTGCACCTTCCCCTGGATGCTCATTCTTCTCTCAGAATCCAAATATTTTGAGGTTTGGATTCCAGCGAGGTCTACAGATGTGAGCACAACTGAAAAGAGAACTAATGGGTGACTCACTTCCCTCTGCCCCAATCCACCTAAACAACCAAACCCAACCAATACAGTCATTTTAGAGAATTTTTTGCAAATGAAGGAGAACTGAATAGTGATTTTCTTGAATAGAAAATATTTGTGATCTGGAACAGTATGCCCTAACCTTGTTCAGCTGGACATGATACTTGAAAAGTGTAGCTGTTCATTTATCTCAGAGGGTTTGGGTCAGTGAATTTCTTTTCTTTTTCTTTCTTTTTCAAATTAAGATCTAAATGGAAATAATTATGGCAGATAGAAATAGATGTAAAACTATTGAAATTTTTTTTGTGTAATGAGATTGGCTGTCTTATAGGCACACAGATTACATCTGCTCTCCAACATTCATGCAGAGGATTCCCTTGGCAAGCTACCTTTTCTTTCTCCCCACGCTCTGCCTGGAAGCCCAGTGGATCTGTTAGAAGATTAAAGGAGACTTGTGCATCTGGAAAACAGCCATAAACACTAAGTAAATAAATGAGCACAGTTGTGCTCTGATAAAACTTTATTTAAAAGAGAGAGCGGCTAGCCTGAGGGCCATAGTTTCGGAACTCGCCTCTATACCAAGTCTTCAAAGTCTTGGGAACACTGCTTTGTACCACAAAATCAACGCTTCACATATTTATATAGAAACTGAAGTGAGAGTCTTAATTTTCATTGTGTTTATTGATAGTGTGAAAATTTTGCTTTCAGAATCTATATTAGTGACAATGTTTTCTTCTAAAAACACAATGTTGTAAAGGTTTCCTTTAAATAGCCTTGGTTTAATGTAGAAATATTAAGATAGTTGTAACTTCATGTTATTTGAAGGTGAAGGATGGAAAATTTACTGAGATATATCTCCTTCAAGATTCCAGAAACATTAAGCTTCATGACTAATTTGCGCACTTAGCAAAAGCAGCACTGTATATTTACTAATAGTCTTCCTTGGACCTAGTCGATGATCCAAATTATATTGAAGATGAATTCCTTGCCGGTAAAGGAAACACTAGTGATGTTTTCACCCTTAAACACTAGATACATGAATTATTTCTTTTCAATGCAAATTTTGAATGTCGATGATTTTCATGTCGGAATTTGTTGAACAAAAAGAATTGGCTGCTCATAAGGTTATAATGTCCAAGGGCACTTGCAGACACACATTGTGAAGTAGTCAATGGAAGATGGAGAAAATGAGCAGGTGTTTCAAGACTAATTTTTCCAATATTCCATTATTTCAAGTATTTCCTCCATATTCCACTGGTGCTTACTTAATTTAGAACACTTTATAGACTGTGGATGGGATAAGCAACAAATTTCGAAAACCCCTAGATAAGAGCATGGCAATCCCTTGGAGAGAGTAGGTCTGCATAGGGATTTGGTTTGGGGATCCGGGAGAAGGGTTAAAGAGGGGATATAAGGAGAAAGGAGAAGGAGGGAGAGGGACAGGGAAGGGGAAAGGGAGAGACGGTGGGAGAGAGAAAGAGGAAATCTTAGACATTTTCTGAGTTTCTATTCTGTTTGAGGTTGTCTTCTATGTCAGCCACAGCACTGGGACTGAGAGTGAGGATGAAAGGGAAGAATTACAAAGTCAAACAAAATATTAAACCTGTCTTCTAAGATATTGAATTTTAATGAATTGGTCAGAGCCATGCAACTTAAAACACTATTTAATTTCTAATTTTCCCCAAACCTTGCTCTTTGGCTGGGTTTTCAGTGTTCTTTAGAAGACTGTGCCTTGAAAAAAAGAGATTGCTGTCATTTCAGATAAAGACAGAAGAACAAAGATATCCATTAGGTGAACATGCCCATAATGCTGTGACCACTAGACCTGGCTACACAGACCCAGATGAGCCCCAGGGGTGAAACCAGGACTTCTGCTTTTCAAGAAGCAAAGGATTCTTTAAAACTGAATTTAATCAAGACACTGGCAACATTTGCCTGATTCTAATTATGACTACAATTTATAAATGTAAGTTTAAAGTCATATAGAGAATCAAAGGTGGAGTAAATGAGGTAAACAAACAATATCTTTAAATTTGAAAGATAAATTTCTTAATTTAAAAAGTGTCATTTCTAAAAAAGTGGAAGTGTGCATACCTCTTTCCACATGGTATTTGGTTAGACTGCTTAGGTAAGGCTTGAAAGAAGGAAATAACAGAGCAGACCAGAGACATAGATGATAAAACATTCACAGTGAAAAGGAAAGTCTGTAAATATTCAAAAGTGAGAGAAGAAGACTGGAAGACTCAAGATCTGATGAAGACTATGAAAGGAATATTGATAACTGGACATGGCGTAACTAATCTCATTAATGAGTGAGGAGTAGTTTTAATTGCAAAGGAAAATATCTTTGAAAATTATCATTTAAAGTTTAATGAACATTAAGTCAAAAAAATCAAGAAATTTTAGTACACAATCATGAAAAATACTAAAATGACATTTAGAGGACATAGTCAGAGGATGAGAACCTAAGAACTCAAACCCTGCTGTTTTGCACAGGGTACAGATGTGGAATATCTAGTCTATATCACTGCCAGTATTTTTCTCATCTCATCATATAGTCAACCTGCTTCATCCAACTTTTTAATTTGCTGATAAAGAAAAAAGAGTCAGTTGGAAATAGAGATAATGTCTGTGCTTGACTAGCTCTGTTAAATTAATAAATGTGCAGTATATTACAGAGTCTTTGGAGATCTTGGTGTGACAGACAAAACAATAAATTATTCATTTTTCCCTCAGTGTTTTATAGGATAACTGCTGCTAAAAATTCTTGAAATCTATTCTGCACATCCAGTTTAGAGCCATTTTTTAACATCTGTTAATTCAAAATTTGATTACTAATTACATTTTGTGGTTGGGAAAACAAGACAAAACAAAATATTCAAGACTGAGGAAAAAGGAGGAATGAAAAAGAGAGAGGAAAAATTAAAAAAAATAGACTTGACTCTTTCCATGGGGCTTTTATTTAGTAGGTCTGCGCCCCTCAACTTTACCGTCAACAGGAAAGCATCCCACTCCCATCGTATGCGTCCCCCACCTCCCCATCTACTTCCCCAGGCCCTAGCTCACACCTCCCGTCATCTGTGAAAGACTTTTCAGTGTTCACGTGTTGGTGAATGAGGTCTCTCAGGATGTTTGTCACTGTCGTGTTTTGATTGTTTGTCTGCGGCACCCAGACTTTGTTTCATCTTTGGCACACAGACATTGAATTGAAATGGTATGTCAGAAAATCCAGGTTGCCTTTATAACAAAGAGCATGTTGCCTCTTTAGGGAACAATGAAACATGATGAATAGCTATTCAATTTTTTTGTAGTACTTCCAGTGCTAGAGAAAGCAAAAATCTGGCCTAACATTGAGAGTGGCCATTTCTTTTGTAGCCAGTACTGGAATGGTTAATTACTTTGTGGCTCCCTAAGAAGACAACAATGAGCAAGCTCCTGCCACTGCCTTGCAACCTAAAACAAAACTGACAGATCGCACTCAGCAGCTGAAACAGATGGTTGCTTACGGGGCTGACAAAGCCAATGTAAACTGGAGAGGCTATCATTCTCTGCTGCAGTCCCAAAGAGGTGAAAAGAACACCTTCCTTTTCGAAGGGGACACACACACACACACACACACACACACACACACCCCATACCACAAAAGCCAAACTGTAGCATGCTGTCACCTCCATACACTATTGCAAAATCTTGAGCAATATGAGATTGCTTGCAGGGGACATTGAAATGTGGCCATGTGCCTTTCCACAAATGTGAAGAATAATGGCCTTTTAACATATTGGAATGGATAAGGCAGAGGGAAAAATGCCTCCACCTCCAACCTGCTTCTGACTTATGGATGACTGTTCCTCAAACCATTCATTTTGAGGACCAAGAAGGCAGGGAATATATTAGTACATTAGAAAGTCACAAAACTAGGAAAAAGTTATTTTATAATTTCAAAACTCAGTTATCTTACTTAACAAGCATTAAAAACCCAGATATGTGCCCTCAGGCTCGGAAGTGGCTAAACACACACCATGGTAACTGGTGAAGTGTCTTTACAAGATGCTTAGAAGCTGGAAGGCAGGGACTTTTTCAGGGATATTGCCATTGTGCGTGAGATGAGAGCACAGATGAAAAGAAGAAAAGGAGAGCGTAAACTGAAAGTCAAGGAAACCAACTCTACCACAACTACTATTCTTTCTGGAACATTCTTTTAAAGCAACCCCGGCATCCCCATGGCTTCAGAAATTTAAACATTCGGTCTTATCAAATAGTAGACAGAACTTGCTGATGATAACAGATGTTTGATAGACTGGGCTTTTGGAACCACATGAAGCGTGCTGTGTGTTCTTGCGCCTCTTCTAAGATTCCCTCCTGCTAGCTCAAGAGTAGGAACACTATAAAAATGCTGCAGGCCCTAAGGAGTTGGGGTGGTTTGTGTTAGTCTTGTTAACATTTTCCCACATTTTGGTACTTGTGGGCTAGGACAATTGAATTGTCTTCAGTTTGCAGAAGTTTTGTGAAATGAGCTAAGTATATTGTATTTTGTGTTGAGTCCCTTTTCCGCATCGATTTTCCCGGCTTTTTCTTCTCCTTTCTACTAAATTTAATAGTTCCTCTTTTTAATCCGCTATATAATCCAATTCTTACTTTTATTACGTTAGCATTGCTTTCAGTGCCTATCCCGCCATTTTCCTCTCATTTGGTCTTCATCTGCTGTTTTACCTGGGGGATCCTATTAACTCACCAGGGCTCAGCTGCCACCTGCTGTGCATGTTAATGACCCCTCTAGCTTCCCCTTCCTGGCTTTGCCCTGTTGCACATTTCTGCTTTTCTCCTGACACGTCTTTGCTTCTCAGATGAGGCCACCTGCACACCAAATGAGGTCAATGTGCTCCAGACGTACCGGGTGCGGCATAACACAGTTTATTGTTGATCTTTCTTCCCAAAGCATTTCTTTCCTACCACTTTTCTGTTTGGATGGCCAATGACTTCTTCTTCCAACATCTCACTTGTAATTCGGGAGAGCAATTCCCCTTCCCTTGTCCTTGTTTACACAGCCCCTTGGCAAGTACTTTTTTGCTTTCTTTTCCCCTTTCCGCTGACCAGCTTCACAATTCACCTCTTCCTCTGTATGTTCTCTCATGACCTAATACAATTATCACATCCTTTTCATAATATCCTTTTTAACTGAATCTACATTTCTTCTGGTGTTTAACTTTACAGAAATGTGTTTTCATGGCACTGTGTTTTGGAGGACCCATCAGATAATTAATCAAATTTTCTCTCCCTTACAGTTAGGAGCCAGAGGGATCAGGCAAAGGGGAAAATTGTGGAATGTGTTTTTTTTTTTTTATGTCCCCTTGTCATAAAGAGGGCTTGGCTGCCTCCTTTAACATACTCTCTATGTGTAAATCCCTTTCTTGTTCACTCAATTCTCTTGTCCTCCAGGTTTTCCCAGAAGCTCTTTTTGTCATTTTCAGTGAAATGTTCATCGTTGAAACATGATTTATGTCCCTGTCATAAAGAGGGCTTGGCTGCCTCCTTTAACATACTCTCTATGTGTAAATCCCTTTCTTGTTCACTCAATTCTCTTGTCCTCCAGGTTTTCCCAGAAGCTCTTTTTGTCATTTTCAGTGAAATGTTCATCGTTGAAACATGTTTCCTCCTGTGTAACTCTGCATATCCTTTTTGTCTTTTTTATGTTCACGCCAGGAAAATCAAGCTTTCTATGTTTGAAATGTAAACATTGCTTCTTGGTGTTCCAAGTCATCAATTATCATGCCGCTAGTTATACATAAAATTTTGATTCCTCAATTTAGACTCTTTAACTTGAATATTTTAGATGAACTGATGTCTATTTCTGGCAACTGATATAGCTGTCATTCAGCTGGATGCCTTGCCCTGAGGGAGCTGACCTGCAAAGTCTTATTTTTCTGGGATGTGCAGATACATCAGCTACACTGTGGATTATTCCACAAAGCGGATGTGTCAGAGGGTGAAGCAGAATTCTACCCACTGCCAGGCTTCTGGGTACCTATTTTAATGATGGATAAAAGTTCTAAGCAAAAAGCTTCCTCAGCTCTCCAAAAAATTCTTTGCAAATATTTACTCCAGTTCTCTAGTGGGCACTTTTTTCAAAACCAGGCTCTACTTTAAAGAAAAAGCTGTTGTCTAAGAAGTGAGACGCTAAAATTGCATCTCCCTTTTCAGTTTTTATTTTTTATTAGTGCATGTTTGCAGTACATAATGATCACATTCCTTGTGGGGAACATGCACATAACACATCTCAGTTCTTTTTCTTCCCCCTTTCCCCTGCTTCTGTCCTCTTTCCATCTCTTGATCCCTTTCCCATTTGGAAAGATATGTCTCCCCATTTCCAATACCTGTCTTCTATTTTGCTCTTTATTTGTATGTTGGGTTTCCTCATATAAGAGCAACCATAAGATATTTAAGCTTGTGTGTCTGATTTATTTCTCTTACATTATATAGTCTCAAGGTGTTTCCAGGATCCTACAAATAGCTTGTTTATGTTTTTATGGTAGAGTAGTACTCCACTGTGCATAAATACCACAGTTTCTTTATTCACTCATCTGTTGTTGGGCAAACAGGCTGCTTCCAAGGGTTATGCTACTATAAATATGGGTATTCAGGTTTCGCTCTAACATGATGTTAGGGTATCAGGAAGATACCCAGAAAGGGAATCGCTGGGTCAAATGGTATCAGTATGGAAACTTCTCAAAAAGTTCTTATAGCAGACTCTCTGGACTTGAGCTACAGTGTCAGCTCTTCTGAGGATATATCTAACTTTCCAGCCTACCCTACATATTTCAAAGTTGTCTAGCCCCACAACCCTGTGATCCAGTTGGTTAAAATCTATTTTCATCTATAGTACACATCCTATTGGTTCTGTTTCTCTGAAGAAACCTGAGTAGTACAAGTTTTATCACTTAATAACTAAATGTATCTGAATACCTGCATTCTTTTGTTTCTGTGCCTCAATATCCTCCTTTTTAAAATGGATATCATAATAGTGCCTACATCCCTGGAATGCTAGAAAAATTAAACGATTGATTTAAATAACATTTTTAGGGCACTACCCTAAAAATTTCATATACTTTAGATACTAGTTTTCTGTCTTAATAATACTTCAATACAAAGTGGCTTCTCTTTGGAAAAGTCTAGCCCTCAGAAAGAAGGAATTATCTCAGGAATCCCCTAACAAAAGGATGGTCAAATGGGACACTATCTGAAAATTACCCCGGGGAGCACTCGGTGTGTACAAGTACCTTGCTGTAGTTAGACCAATTCCTCTAATCTTACCAAAATAACAACAAAAAATCGTAACTGAATGTGTTCCATGTGCCAAGTACTGGACTTGCTTCTGACCTAAGCAACGACTGACAAAGGTAAATCCAGATTTTCCTAAGATGTTAAATCTGGCTTTGATTTCTGCTTTCAACTCTTCCAGACATCATCTTGGCAGAGTAGACTGTTAGAAAGATCAGTTTAATGGGAATTACAAGAAAAAAATTGAGATTCTTATTTATTAGTGATGATTTTTGGAAAGCCATTCACACCCAGTTTCTGTGAGAAGAAAAGAACTTTGGGATGATAAGCTCTAGAGCCCCCCTTTCTATTAGCACATATAACTACATGGTTATCAAACGGTGTTCTTGGATTTGTTTGTGTCTTTCTTCAACCCACTAAACTCACAAGCCTTTGTGAAGGTGCTATGGATCTTGCGTGACCCTATTAGCATTCTCTGTAATTCCTAGCTGGCTAAAATTGGCAGCAGGGTACTTTTGGCCCACTTTTAGCCATATTCCTGTGGCAAAACAGCTTGCAGATCAAAGTGACTAGCAAGACTTAGAGTGCAGCCATTGACAAACAGGTCTTGGGACACCCTCTCCAGCAGTAGACAGCTGCGCAGAAGCTGTCTACACCATGATTTAACACTGTGAACTTGTTTTGAAACAGCTCTTTTCGACACCAGATGTCCAACAATAGCCATTTTCACAGGCTTTACACAGTCCCTGCAATGCTCACGCATGTCATTTTGCTCCAAAATGTGCTACATCAACAGCAAGTCTAGACACCATCCCCTATCTCAGGTTTCCTGAGAGAGGAAAAGGCACCGGGATGAAATGCAGAGACTCCGCTGGATTGATCAGTGAGTCTGAGTCTTATCTAGATTCCCCCATGTTTCAGGATAGTTTTGTGCACTTTGGTGGTGCTGTGAACAGATTGATGCCAATAAGCCATTTGAGATAAGAACTAATTGGAAACAGAAGGTTGAAGAATGATTATGTAGGGAATGAGCAAAGGGGACAGACAAGTAATTATTCAGGCAGAATTTCTTTACACAAAAGGCAGATGGAAGAGGGAACAAAATTCCAAAGTCTGTGGCAGAAGTAAGCAGCTGCACATTTCTTTTTTTGTGGAAAAGCAAACAGAGTGATTCACTGAGTTGGTAATGGGCTCCAGGGATCCCTAGGGATTCACAACATGTTGGCAGCCCACAGCATGTAAAACAACTCAGTGGTCTCAATCTAGTTCACCTCCTCCACTGCTTCTAATTATGAGGCACAGGAGATGAGATTTCAGGGAAAGACTGAGGAGAGAAGCTTCTGGTTCATGTGAGAATCGCAGCAGAGGTGTGTGGCAAAGAAGGCAGGAAGCACAACATATAAATGTTCCACATTTGTCATAAGCCATCAGTCAGATTCAGTTGAACATTTCCATTCATAAATATCAACTCGGTGCAAAAAGAAATCAGGGAAAGCAGAATTAAAAAAAAAAATTCTTCAAATGATCATACAGCTACAGGGCTGCAGCTAAATAAAGCTGTATGATAACAAAACTATGATTTGTCTTGGAAAGACAAAGACAATAATAATTAGTAATCAGGACAGGAAACTGAGCTGCACAACACCCCCCCCCAAGCAAAAATCCATTAACAGCAGCCTTACTCAGCAAGACTAATTTAAAAGCTGTTTTACCCTGTACTGCATACAAAAACACAAAATGAGGACAGAAGCACATTCTTCTTTTTTATTCCAGGCTCAAATTTACCTATTCATTTATTCATCTATATGTTTGTGTGGTCATTGAAAGGCAAACTGATTGAAAGAACATATCAGGATGCCCCCTCCCAGAGCACGATAATCCAAAGGAAGTTAGGCTCCCTGTTATCTGTGACCATAAAGCCATAGCTCAGGTTTTGCAGTGATCAGATGGGTATTGATATGTAGAAAACTATAGAGACAAGATAAAAATAAAAGATATATAAGATCTCATGAGAAGTAAGGGTGGTAATTTGGTAATAAGGCATTAAACAGATATTTATTCACAAGAAAATAAAAATGACAATAAAAGATTTCAGAACAAGAAGAACAACATATTTTAAGATAGGATGAAGTATGGGCTTTTCCACTTGGCTTGGCTGGTTCAGAGATTTCACAAACCATTGTTGATGTACATTCAATTACAAACTCTTATCTAGCCCCAACCTCTTAGTCTTTCCTCTCCTGAAGTTTCTAAACTCCTTCCTGCTTCAGAGGACACCCAGGGTTCTGCTGGTTTGACTTTTCTTCTCTAGCTTAATCACACTTTTTCCTCTAGCTAAATGTGTGGGCTTTTCCCTTCCAGGTCCACAGGTTTCATTTTATGTAATGAATTTTCCAGTTATATATTTATTTCTCTGTTGGCTAAGAGTCTTCCTCACCACTAAGTTAAGTTTAGGCAGAGACTTATATGTCTTATTCACCATTATTATAACTAATCCCCAACCAGGACCCTGGCACAGAGTAAGTGCTCAATGAACATTTGTGTTTGAATTAATACACACCAGCCCCCAAAGCCTCTCATAAATCTTGGTGACTAGGAAAATGGTCAGAAGTAATAAAACTAGATCAGGAGACTGATGCTTCTGTACAAAACATTCAAATTTTAAAAATCAAGTAAGCAATATTTTACTAATTACAGGTAGGTAAAAGTGCTAATGACAATGACAATGATAATAGAATTTTAGTATCTGCATTATATGTGATCATAAAACAAAAATAGCAATGACATCTAGGGCTTGCACAGCAATTAACCATGTGTAGGTGTAGACAGCTTCTGTGCAGCTGTCTACTGCTGGAGAGGGTGTCCCAAGACCTGTTTGTCAATGGCTGCACTCTAAGTCTTGCTAGTCACTTTGATTTGCAAGCTGTTTTGCCACAGGAATATGGCTAAAAGTGGGCCAAAAGTACCCTGCTGCCAATTTTAGCCAGCTAGGAATTACAGAGAATGCTAGTAGGGTCATGCAAGATACATAGTACCTTCACAAAGGCTCGTGAGCTTAGTGGGTTGAAGAAAGACACAAACAAATCCAAGAACACCGTTTGATAACCATGTAGTTATATGTGCTAATAGAAAGGGGGGCTCTAGAGCTTATCATCCCAAAGTTCTTTTCTTCTCACAGAAACTGGGTGTGAATGGCTTTCCAAAAATCATCACTAATTAATGGCTAAATAAGAATCTCAATTTTTTTCTTGTAATTCCCATTAAACTGATCTTTCTAACAGTCTACTCTGCCAAGATGATGTCTGGAAGAGTTGAAAGCAGAAATCAAAGCCAGATTTAACATCTTAGGAAAATCTGGATTTACCTTTGTCAGTCGTTGCTTAGGTCAGAAGCAAGTCCAGTACTTGGCACATGGAACACATTCAGTTACGATTTTTTGTTGTTATTTTGGTAAGATTAGAGGAATTGGTCTAACTACAGCAAGGTACTTGTACACACCGAGTGCTCCCCGGGGTAATTTTCAGATAGTGTCCCATTTGACCATCCTTTTGTTAGGGGATTCCTGAGATAATTCCTTCTTTCTGAGGGCTAGACTTTTCCAAAGAGAAGCCACTTTGTATTGAAGTATTATTAAGACAGAAAACTAGTATCTAAAGTATATGAAAGCTGTATGAGTTAGAGAAAAAAATTTCTGATATTTTGCATCTAGGTTTTTGACCCCCCCTTTTTTTTCATTGAGTTTATTGATACTTTTTAGGTATACAGTACAGTTACATTCATCAATGGGATCTTGTACCTTTACATGATGTATCTTGGTTTTCATTTTTTTCCCCATTCCCCTGCCCTCCCTTTACACCCTCCACACTTCCCTATTTACAAAGACTTTGTTTCCATTTTTTCCTATTCTCATATTTTTTCTTTTCCATTCTTCCCTTCCCCTTACCCTTCCCACTTACCCTACTCCTTTAGTCCTTTTCTTCCTATTTCACATTAACAACTATGCAATTTTAACTTTATCTACACTTTTAGCTTTTCATACCAGAGAAACTATTCGGTATTTACACAGGTGTGTCCTATACTTTGACCCTTTTGGGTGGGGTTTTGTACATGGTTAGAGATAGGATTTAGTTTCAATTTCCTATATATGGATAACTAGATTTCTCAGAACCAATTGTTAAAGAAAATGTCTTCTTTTGTTTTTTCCAATGTATTTTTCTGGAACCTTTGTCAGGAAGATGTGGCTGCGTGAGTTATTTCTGTGTCATTTGGTCTATTCTATTTGTGTACATGTCTGTTTTTATGATAGCATCATATTAATTTTGTTACTATGGCTCTGTAGCATATTTTAAAATTGTATATTGTGGTATTTCCAACATTGCTCTTTTTTTCTTATGATTTCTTTGGCCAGTCTAGGTCTTTCATGTTTCCATATGAATTTTAGGATTTTCTTCTAGTTCTGTGATTATCATTCAGTTTTATGGGATTGCACTAAATCTGTAGATAAATTGTATTGATATGGTCATTTGAATAATATTAATTCTGCCCATCCATTCACATGGGGGAAATCTAACATCTCCTTCAATTTTTTTTTATCAACTTTCTATGTTTTTCAATGTAGCAGTCTTTCCTGTCCTTATTCCTAGTTTTTTTTTTTTAAGCTACAGTGAATGGAAATGTTATCCTAATTTCTTTGTCATTGTATTTATTATTGGTCTGTAGAAAAATCATTGATGTTTTGGGGTGTTTATTTTGTATCTTGCTACTTTTCTGAATTTGTCTATGAGATCTAAATGTCTCTTGTTGAGTCTTTTTGATCTTACAAGATTGTGTTATCTGCAAGTAGGACGAATTTGACTTCTGTTCCATTTGTATCCCTGTTAACTTTTTTTTCTCTTGCCTAGTTGCTCTGATTGAATCCAAAGTACTATATTGAATAGGAGCAGTGAAAATGGATATCCTTATCTTGTTTTTACAGGAAAGAGTTTTTCCCTGTTTATTTGTGATGTTGGGCATGAGTTTGTTGTATAATAACTATTAAGTCAAGGTGGGATCCTTTCATAAGTAGTTTTTTATTACTTTTTAAAGGGCTTTTTCTGCATGTACAGCATTGAGATGACCATATGACTTCTATGCTTGACTATGTATTGTATTTATTGATTTGAGTACATTGAGCCATCCTTCCATCCTACTTGATCATGCATATGGTCTTTTTATTGTGATGGTGAACTTGATTTGAAAGAATTTTATTGATTTTTTTCATCAATAAAATGATACTGGCCAACAACCAACTTTTCTTTCTTTCTTTATCTCTCTCTCTCCCTCATCGTCTCCCTAACTGTGTCCTTATCTGCTTCAGGGATCAGAGTGATACTGATCTATAGAATAAGTTTGGAAGTGTTCCTTTCTCTTTCTCTTTCTTGGAATGGTCTGAGACACATTGGTGAGAGTTCTTTAAAGGTCTGGTAAAGTTCTTTAAAAGTATCATAAAATTCAATTGTGAATCCATCTGGTCTTGGACCTTTCTTCACTGCAAGATTTTATCACTAACTTCAGTCTCATTTGTTGTTATTGGACTCTTTGGCTCTTCATATCCTGTTGGTTCAACTTTGGTAGGTTTTCAGGATACACACTGGTAATGACTTGCTGAATAGGGTTCCCATACACAAGAAATAATAGCAAAAATCACAAATGGTACTGGATTAAATCAAAAGGCTTCCACATAGCAAATGAAACAGAGTGAAGACAGCCTACAGAATGTGTGAAAATCTTTGCCAGCTATTCATCTAGCAGAATTAATACCAAGAATATATAAAGAACTCAACTAACACAATAACAAAAAATCTCTGATAGCTGATCAATAAATAGGCAAATTAATTAAACAAAAAGAAATATAAATGACTAGTAATTATATGAAAATACTCAAAATCTTTAACCATTAGATAAATGTAAACAAAAACTATACTGAGATTTCAGCTCACCCCTGTTAGAATGGCTATCAACAAGGATTTAAAAATAAAACAAAACAAATGAAACAACGCTGACAAGGATTTTGGAGAAAAGGAACTCTTCTATACTGATGGTGAGAATGTAAATTAGTGCAGACACTGGAAATCTGCATGGAGGTTCCTTTAAAAAGTCTAAAAATAGAATTAAAATATGATTTATCTATACCACTAATCTGTATATACTCAAAGGAATTAAAGACAACATACTTTGGAGATACTTGTACATCTGTTTGTACCACAGCACAATCCACATGAACTAAGTTATGAAATGAGCCTAGGTTCTTGATAGTGGTTGAATGGATAAAGAAAATGTGACAGTGGAATATTATTTGGCCACCGAGAAAAAAGTCATGTCATTTACAGGAAAATGGATGAGATGAGATGATGCTAAGTAAAATAAACTGGACTCAGAGAGACAAGCGTCACACGTTTTCTGTCTTATGTGCAGTTTAGGGAGAGAATAAAAAAGACATGGAAATAGAAAAGAGCATTAGAGAAGAGTGCAGGGAACAGGGGGAGAAGGGAAGAGAGAGAGGGTAATGAAATTTAGACAAGGGTAATGGTGACAGATAAGGTCAAAATATGATATATGCATGCATGAATATGTCATAACAAACCCGTTATTTTATATAATTAATATGCTCTGATAAAAATAATAAAATGAAATTCTCTGAAATATTTGACTATGACCCTGTAGTTTGATTTGGGATTCACTCTATATTTTGGATTGAGTTTTAGTTATTTAAAAAGATGTGTTTTATTTCTTAACTAACCATAGGTCTAGTGTTGGCAGCCACCCTTGAAAAACTCCATCCTTGAATACTTCCTCATGCTAGATATGATTAGAAGGCCTACCCCCACTTCGCCACCTCTGTAAGCTTCAGAAAAGCCAACCCACTGCCCAGCCCCACTGTATCTATAAGGTTGTGAAGTGAAACATGGTCTTTCTTTGGGCCAGTCTGAGGCCACAGGACATTCATTTGGGCTGGCATGCTGTGTATGTCCCTTTGAGGATTGCCTGAGAGTTCTGTTATTCTTCTACCTTGTGAGTAGCAAAGTGTTTCTAAGGGCAAGTGAGTGTCAAGATAAACATATCAGTCCTCTTGTGCTTGCCCCAAGCAGTAAAGATGTGTAACCCTTAACTTCACTAGCTGACTGAAATTCTTTCCCTTTCCTTATCTGCCCATGTTGAAGAGAAAAGATAGCAATAAAGCTTGCTTGAGCTTGCAGCCACACTTTGTTTCAGTTGCTATATAGTGCTATATTTGTATAAAGGGGAAGAAAAAAATATTTTATTTCCACTATGATAGGAACTTGGGCTTTAAACAAAGAGTTATTATCAGTCCTACACACATAGGAAGAAACCAAGAGGCTTATATACGTAGGTGTATTTTCACAGTTTCTCAGATAATAGATAGGATAAGCTAGAATTAAAATACTGGGTGATCTAGTTTAGAATCCCACATTGTTTCTGTTATACTACTTTTACATGAGAGAAGATTAATAGTTATGAGAGCATTGAACCTTCTTTGTAGCTAATAAATAAGACAAGAAAAATATAGTTGCTTTATAGAATTATAGTCCTTTCCATTTACATAATTATATACATATTGTCCATCTATATTAAAATAGAAATACACATAGACCCAAAACCCACATACTCAATATAGGCAAAACCACAAAAATTCATTACAGAGTGCTATTCTGAACCCTCAGCTTTCTATGATATTCTTTTACATTTTGACAATTGAAGCCATTTAGAAATTCAGCTACTGGTGTCCACTTGCATGGGCTATCGAGGAGTTATTGTTAATTGCGTGTTGTAAGCAAATCAATGACTTCATCCATAGTCACAGCTCCTGGATCAATTGGTTTATCAAGTTTTAGTTTAAATAAAAATTTAACTACACAGAAATTATCATGAAAACATCAGCAAAGTTTTATTTTGTAAAATTGCTTCAGATAGTTTTCATGAACTCTCCTTACCCAAATTCATCTAAAAATTATAGATCTTATACAGTCTGAGGCTGGAGTGAAGCTCATGATTTATGTGGTCACATGTGACCAAAGTGAGGAGTTTGTTTGTAATCTCAGATGCTTAATTTATCTTCTTATTAACATAGGTTTTTCTTATATAATTTCTGGAATTCAGCAACCACAAAGTCTTTATCAAACAATAAGTAGAACGAATCTCTGCCTCCCTGAAGAGAAAGGTGGATTAAATTCTGAAGCTAGGCATGTAATGTTCAAATACCAGGCTATGGCTTATTGATCGAATATTGTGTATACTGTATTTCTGGCCTGCTGCATCTTCTAGGGGATCCCAAAGGCTTCAGCACTTCATAAATGAGGAAATCAAGACTACCTAAGATGAAGGCATGTCACAGCTCAGACTGAAACCCAAGCTTAACTGGAAAGCTATGCCAGTGTCCACTTTAAAGGAGACTTTCAAATCTCAAGATAATAGTTCTTTTTTAAGTGATAGGCAAAAATCTACCTTTTCAGGTTGTGTATTTAACAATTATCTTTCTTCTAGGCAAATTATAGAACTATGAAGTGCAAGTTTAACGTTCTAAAATTTTCAGGAAGCCAGTTAAATTCATCATCAAAGCAAGAGTTTGAGTGTGCACATAGCATGTAAGGTGTAAACATAGCAATTTGTGCTGTTCTGTGGGGTAGAACTTTGCTGCTCCTACTGAACTCTTACTCAGAGTGCAGAGGTATGTTTTCTGGAGAAATCACAAAACAGAACCAAATGGATTCTCTCTACAGACTACTTCATGATCTGGTTGGTTAATATGACAAATAGCTAACAACTTTTTCACTTTCATAGTATGCCATCTTTGTTATTTTTGTGTCTGGTACCTAAATGATCTACCAAGTTATTTGTATCAGAACCTCAGGGGAGGCATGTAACATATTGTAAGACAGTATTAACTTTTCTGTTCTCAGTATGCTTTAAGTGTAAATTTGTAGCAAGTGTTGTTGCAGAAACATACATCTCCCTGCTATTTTTTTCTAGACTTCCTCCTTTCTCTTCCCATTCCACTTTACTTCCTACAATGCCATTATAGAACTACAACTTTTAACGTTCATTTAGCTTCAGTTTCAGCATGATATAAAGAATAGCCACGTGGAACGTATCTGTATTGCCTGTAAAATTGCTGTAGGGGACACTGTGGAGCTCACTGTCCTTATATAATGATCATCTGACAAATTAATCTTCAAACTCCAAGAGAGGGAAGTTTGTCTTCATTGATGAACTGGTGTGCTTTCTTTCTGTAGAAAATGATAGCTCTATAATCCATATTCTTTTCTCTGCTTAGGCTATAAAAAAGAATGAACTAGGATTTGGTGCAATCACAGCAGTTTTCCTAAGTAGGATTTACTGAGGACAGCCATACACTGGATTCCCCTTTACTGTTTATTTCTGGTCATTATTGTCTTGTAAAAGATATTGCTCTTGGAATAGTTATGCATTTTATATATGTGAGTATTTATTCTTTAGGGGTTTGGTTAGGAAGCAAATATATTAACAAAAGTATATGTCTTTGCAAATGCATGTGTGTACGTGTCTCTTTGGGAAAGAGAGAGAGGGAAAGAGGTGGATAGAGATTTTGTTAAGGTTTACAAACTATTTTATTGCTTTTCACTATGTAATCATCATAAAATTATTTAGACTCCATGGTGAGCATATCAGTGTGCTAGTACATGCAGAAGAAAATCAAATGACTTTGTGAGATGGAGTGCCATGAAAATATACTTGATCTTGGAAGTGTACAAATTCTACTAAAAATTTCAAGATCTTTTACTAGTTTTGTAAGAAAGTAGTTAAAAAGATCTGGAAGCCTATTATCTTAAATACCAAACTTTTTTTCTTAGTAGCTTCAATTAAACTTTATAAAGATTATTTTTATTCTTTTTTTAAAAACAGGATTTGGGTCAGTTACAGTAATATGAAGTAAATATATGCAATTAAATAGTAATAAAGCTCATGCTAACAGAGACAGAGCTACGAGTTCAATGTATCTTTAGCCTTTTGTTGTTACTAATTCTAAGAGATCTTTAACTTGTTGGTGTTATTTCTAAGATTAAAATGAACTTTTACTTAAGAAAGGGAACCACTTAGCTGATTTGTTAATTTGATGTAAATGCTTGAAAAATATGCATATGCTTTTGTTAACTGGCTACATAACACAGTCTTTTAAATTTTTTCCTAATGATCTGAAATCATTTCTACAAGGGTACCATTCAAAAGGGTCAGCCAGATCAAGTGGGGTAAAACTAGAATTATCCAGGAATGGTTAGGAGATGCATTCTCCTGGTTTATGCCGTTTTATGATTAACAGAGGGTCAAGTCTGTTTGCTGTGAAATCAAGTCTTGCAAGGGAAGAGGAGCCGGCATTTGAGGAATGCACTTCCACATGTGTATAATTTCCCTGAACACAGGGCAATCTCTAGTGAGATCAGCCACTCTCCTACCCTATGCACAACCGCATGCTTCTCTTTGTACCTTTGGTGTAATTCTGCATGGAGTATTTCATCTTCTTTCATTAACATGATCTTTGTAGCTACCTATGAATGAATGGACTCTGTAGTAGCTAACAGAGAATTAAATGTTTACCTCTGGAGAATATGCGTAGTTGAATAGGAAAATTCAGTAGATGGAAACCCTGCAAGATTTGATGGAATGATATTTCCTAGGTGATGTTTCGCATCCATGAGAGGAAAAAGGCTGATGTTGGCATAAGAGATTTCTAGGGTGAATACATCAAAGTCATTCTACAGAATGATTCAGACCTGACCTGAGCCTGTCATTCTGGAAAAAAAAATTACTAATTCTTAGTAATAAGAAATGATTGATGTTAGAGTTAGTATGCTCTAGTATTGCATTATATACTATATACTATATAGTATTGCATTCTGGCAAGTTATTGTTTTAAATATCAACTCTGATATGTAAGTCTATCAACAAATATATCTTGACAACATATTATATGCAAGGCCCTTGTCTAAGCAGTGCATGGAATGCAGTTTATTCATCAGTAAGCAGGAGTATATAATGCAATACTATAGTCTACATTAGATATGCTCTAGAGTTAGTATATTTGGGGAAAAACTGATGATAAAATATAACATCAGTTTTAACAATTCATGTGCTCATACAAAAACATTTGTACATTTTTCTTGCTTAAAATATTCCATAATGAGGATAAATTTTGTATTGCCTTTCACTTACATTTAAAAATTCTTTCTCATTTCTATTAAATTGACAAGCATATTTTTTTTCTTCTGAAGTTTGGATAAAGTACTAAAAACTTTTTAAAAAATCATTAATTGTACATTTTTTTTTCTCTAGAAATCTATGAACTCTTTTCTCATTGACTTTAATGCCACACAGTCAAATCAACTTACCCGTACTTGTTTTTTATGGTTCACTGTGCAGGAATGAGCAGTGAGTTCCTCCATCAACCACCCACCTAAAAATTGTTTTGCTTATTAGTCAGCATGCATTGTTTGCTTACCAGAACAAAACATATCAGCATGGATGGATTTATTGCTCAACTTTTCTACGATGGTTTTTCCTTTTTCTAATACAGAAGCATCACAATATTGGTGTTTGACATGCAATACAATGAAAACAGACTGTGTTACTGTAGAGGTCCAAGTTTTCTTCAAGTTGACAATCCCTTTCCCTTTTCCCTTGTCTCCTATCTGCTACCAGATGAGTCACTCCCTGTAAGGACCATGGTTGCTCCTTAAGCCTGAAATATCTTTCATAAACACATTTCTTCAGTTGCTGTCTCCTAAATACTCTCCTTCATCTGTTTATGTACAACTAAAACATTTTCTGATCAATCACTTATAACCCATATCTGAACATTTATAAGACTTTGATTACTTGATGATTGATGGTTGATTTGTGTATATTTGGGTACTTTTATTGTATTATAAAATGATTATAATTATAAATGATTATAATTATATTCTATCACTGATACTGAGTATTCACCATATGCCAGATGCTGTATTATACACAAAGATACTAAGAAGAGTAAGACACAAACCCCTGCTCTTAAAAGTTTACAGTAACAAATAATTAGTGTATGTTATCATCAAATTAATAAGTGAGACTCTCAAAGTATTAATGAAACAGAAAAATATCACAGTGGTCATATGTTATATTTATCAACACAATGATGTCTGAATTGGGTCGTGAAGAATGAATTGCATGGAGTAAAAGGAGCAAAAGTAACAGACAAAATGGATTTTTAGAGAGGAAGAAAGAACATGGCATATTTGAGTGACACAGACAAACCTTTATTCACAATTCCAAAACTCAAAAACTTCTGAAAACTGAAAGTTTCTCTTAACTCATTCCACATTGATCTTGATCTGACCTGATCACAGTTTCTAAGAAGAGAACTTCATTTGAACTGACATGAGATGAATAATTTTATAATTTATTACAGCTGTGTTTAATATAGTATTAGCCCAGACTTCTGATAATCTAAAGTTGAACACCAAGTTACCTTTCAAAAATATGAAAAATTCTACAGCACATCTGTTTCTACCATTGTCGGACAATAAATTTGGGGAATATAGGAAAAAATTCTAATGGGTGCTAAGTTGGAAGGGAAAAGAAGCTGGCAAGATAATTGAGGGGCAGGATGTCTAAAATATTTTATTCCAGGGCTAGTTAGTTTGCACTTGAATGTAAAAACACGAGAAAAATATGCACAAAAGCCCCAACTAAATTGTATTTTCAGATGTTTATGTCTTAGATTCTTATCATAGACTTATCACAGAGTATCATTCATTCTGGGACTGTTGCTGTGTTTATGGAACTGATCATTTGCCTCCATCCCATGTGCCTTTAGTCAGAGGGGGCACTGTTATGTAGTACATTGTCTAACACACCCTGCATGTTTAGTTTCTCCACTTTATTACAACATAAGCTACACCAAGGACCATTTATTGCCAGTCCTTTGACTGTTCTTATTTATATATCTATATATTTATTTATCGCATTTTATTTGTTTGTTGATTTGCTTATACCTTCTCATTCTGAAATGATTTCAAATTGTTTGGATCATCTCTTTTTTAAAAAAATAATTTTATTGATACATTTTGAGTATACAATATAATGACTTCTCATTGGAAATTTGTGCCTTTACATAACCTGTCTCGGTTCTTATTTTTTTTCCCATTCCTTTGCCCTCCCTTCAACCCCTCCATCCCTCCCTATTTAAAAAGACTTTGTGTGCATTTTTTCATATTCATTCCATTCCCTTCTTTCCTTTCCCCCACCCCACTCATTTCACCTTCCCTTTTGCCCCTTTTCTTCCTATATCATATTTATTATGTTCCAGCTCTTAATAACATTGTATTGAATTTATTACTTAAAATAAATACTACATATATAATGCTCTAAATGCCAAGGTCTGTTTCAAATACTTTACAAAAAAAAATCACAAAATTACCTGTTAAATCTTGACAGTAAAGTTATGAAATTGTTAAAATTATAAAACTCATTTAAAAATTGGGGTAACGTGTTTAGAGAGGTCAATTAATTTATTTAAAAGCATAGAGCTGGTGGCATTGATTTTTCTTTTTTTTGCAGTACTAGGGCTTAAACACAGAATCTTTATGTATCCTTAGCTTTTTCTAAAAATTTTTCCCATTGAGTTTATTGGTACATTTTAGGTATACAGTACAGTTACAGTCATAAATTTTGAGACAGTGTCTTGCTAAATCAGTAAATTACCTAGGCTGGGCTTGAATTTGTGATTCTACTGCTTCAGCCTCTAGGAGCATTGGGATTGCAGGTGTGTACCCCTGCGTCTGACACTTCATTTCATCTTAGCCACTAAGCTCCCCTGCTTCCTGACGAATAAACTGCATTCCATGCACTGTTTAGCCAAGTATCTTGCATGTAATATGTTGTCAAGATATATTTGATATTTTAAAACGAAAATTTGCCAGAATGAAAAAGCCACTTCTTTATTTTGGGCCTTCATAGTAGCTGATTCTAAGTGTCACATTGGGAGGCTGCCCATTGAGATAGAGACAGCAAAATATATGAATATATATTGCATATATATACATATACCAATAAATATCATATTCATAATTGGCCTTCAATTATTTTTAAATACAAAAGCTTGCTTAGTGTAAAAAATTGAAAGAAGGAAAGCCCTCCCTACAACTTTCTCCTTTGATTTTATTCCCCTGAGTCATTTGACCACTCTGTCTAGCTGGTGCATCTGCACTGACATGTGGCTTTGATATGTACATTGACTCACAAACACTCATCCAAAATGGTTTTACACATATGAATATCGCACTTCCCTTCCCTTCCCTCACCCCCCTCTTCCTCCCTCCCTCCCTCCCTCCCTCTCTCTCTCTCTCTCTCTCTCTCTCTCTCATTCTCTTTTTCTCTTTCTCTCTGTCTTTCCCCTTCTGTGAGCTGGATTTCAATCCAGGACCTGCAAAGCTAGCACTTTACCGCTGAACTACATCCCCACCCAGTGTCCTAACTTAGGACACTTAATAATATTAAAAAGAAAGAATAAAAAAGCACTGAATTTAATTTATAGAGGATGCTAAATTGAGAGATGTTAAGAATATTTAAAGAAGTTAGAAATATGTTAAAAAAATAGCATAACAGTATTTAGTTTGTAAAATTTTAATTGAATGTGTTAAAGGATTATTAATCAGCCCAGCAATTACTCATAGGGAGTGGAACGAGTAATGACTTGTACTTTTATAATGTTGCATGGCTGCAAAATAAAGATCACACCAAAACTGAACAATTTCTTTCATATATTAGCCAATGAGCTTTGTGAGTCTCTTAGAAATTTTAATTTCAAAAGTTATCTACTATTAAAAAAAGTTATCTACTATTCTTTTTAGGTCACTCTATGTTGTTTTGTTTTAAAGAAAAAGCTTGAAATAAACTACTGCTTACTGTAAACCTGCTATTGATTGACTTTGTCCTCACATGGATTATTAATTCTCCTAATCACTATATGAAGAAGGTATGGATTTTACATCTTTGACTCTTCTGTTTTGTTTCAGTTTTTATCTGAATTTGAAAATTTCTGATATCTGACATAACATTTTCTTCTAAAATTTGACTTGTTCATGAATTCACGTTAAAATAGCTGTATTTGAGAAAATTAAAAACTGAATTTTAATTTTAATTAAATGTTTAAAATAGAATGCATCATTACCATAGTTACTGTTCATAAACAAGCGAGTGATTCCTAAATGAGTCCAATTATGCAGATAGAACATAGAGAAATGTGCTGATGAACTACAGTAATAATGACATGTGTCCATAGTTTGCTGTTGTGTCCATGGCAGGCATTTGTGAAATATCTATTCATCAGGCAATACTTAGTGACAATGTGCTTAGCCATTATAACAAGGTATATGCAAATTAGCTTCCCATGAGACTTTGCAACAATAATTTAATTAGCCATACGAAGAAACAGTTAAATATAGAAACATACATTATGTTACAGAGAATTGGCTAGTGTGTATTGGTTAGTGTGAATTTTGTGTGCGTAATTCCTAAATAGCACCACAACATTATCATATGCCTATTAATAAGAATTTTTAATTTTATTGAAAATTAGTTTTATTAAATTCTTATATCTTACCTTTCTTAATATAAAACAATCAATGTATTAAATACCCCAAATTTGGGAATTTTTAGCATTATATTTGTAAACTAGGATAGTAAAATGTCAAAATTGAAATATGTATTTATCAACTTGCTGTGGAAAGAGGGAGCCCATGGAGTCGTACACATGAGGGAGATAGGTGGGAAGCACTTATCATTGTGCAAAGGGTAATACTGGTGGATATAATTTTAATGACTACATTTATTCAAAAATACTTTTGTTAAACTTTTCAGTTTCTTTTCTGCCCCTAATACTGACACACATTTTTTAAAAAGAAAACTCACTAGTGACATTTGAGCTTCTACAGATGAAGGAAATTCTTTCACGAATCTAGGTTTTTCAAACATGTCTTACTTTGTATTTTTTTGCTTTAAATCATAACAGTATCTTGCAGGAATAAATTCAGATTAACTTTAAAATTTTTCTTTTGTGTAGTCGTGGCTCATTTTCGTATGTCTTAAAAAAATCTATCTTAATTTTCATTATTAAATTTTGTGTTTATAATTCACATAATGAGTGACATGCAGTGTTACCAAACAACATTATTGTGTATCTTATAATATGAAAATAAGATACTTAAAAAGCCGTCCGGAATAGTCATTTTTGAAGGATTTAGAAAGTAATCACACATTATAGCAAGGATAGTAGCTCACAATTTCAAGTAACCCTACTGGCTTTGAGTACTAACTCCAACCTCAACATCATTAAGAAATTCCTAGATTTTCTTTAGTTAAACAGGAATCATGTTATTTTTATACAATCAGTCAGAAGGAGTTACTAGGTATAGCAGCAGACCAGCCTGTCTCCCCAAGACCATTTGCATTTCTGAAGCCCCCAGGATAGAAAAGAGTCTTTTAATTGGTGATTCAACTTTTGTAGAAACATGCATTTAGGAAATGGGGCCTACACTGTTGTCTTCACACCAGGCAAACCAGCTCCTGTTGTCATGGTGATCTTCTATAGCATGCTCGAGCCAGTGATGTGGAAAACAAGATGGCTTCCTCATTTATTTAGCCTTAAAGAAAGTTGCAGATATTAACACATGATTACTGAATCAAAAATATTTGTTTTTGATACCTATACTACAATATATGAAGAATTTTTCTCTGGATAAAGTGTAATTCTTTCTCAAACTTCTTACCTATGGTTTTTCAACTTAAAGAAATTGTTTTTTTCTTTCAAATGTAAATGCCTTAAAAACACATCTCTCCATTGAACTATGCTTCAAGGAGCAGGTCAGATTTCAGTTTATGTATGATTTCTATTTATTTTGGATTAGCATGAGGGTTATAGAATGGCACATGTTATATGCAGGCTTTATTGTGTAAGATAAGCTGCTTCAGCAATTTCAGGGCTTGTAAAGAAGCCCTACATCTGAAAGAGAGCCCTGAGTTTTCAGATTGGAGGCCAACAAAGTAGGAATAATGCAGAAAGGATTGATCCTAGCCATCCAGGACAAGAAAGAAGAGCCTTGTTACTCATACACGAATTTTCATTCTCCTCTTTAAAAGTGGCAAAACTGAATGGCTTCTTAATAAATATTTGCGCACAAAACAGCCTTTTATTTCAGGCTAATTCTGCTTATTCATTCATATTTCAACAAAATGGAACTGAGACAATCTCTGAAATATTAAAGGATCAAGGTGCAAATGATTTACAAGTAATGAGTTAATTGTTTATGCTACTTTTATAAAAATAAGCACATGAAGAGAAAAAAGGAAAAAATTCCCCCTAACTTGTAATATGATTTTTATAATGGATTGATAAGAACTTCATGATACTTCTATGTATTCCAGAAGGCAAATGCACAACAATAAATTTTTTCTTCCTTCCTTCCTTTTAACCCCCTCTCCTCTCTCTCTCTCCCTCCCTCTTCTCTCTCTCTCTCTCTGTCACTGACCTACCCCCCCTACCCAAAATACTTTATTTTTTATTTTGAAACAGGGTGTTGCTAAGTTGGCCAGACTGGCCTGGAATTTGAGATCCTCCTGCTTCAGCCTTTGGAGTAGCTGGATTACAGTCCTGTGACACTGCTACACCACATGCACTGTTTTCTTTGTTGATGACACATTTAGAAAAGTGGTGATTAAATTAGGTTTTATATATTCAGCTGTGCTTTATATTAATTTACCATCTTAATGAATCACCAATGCGTTCATTAAAGACATTGATATAAACTGCTATTAAACTTTAAAGGTGTCATTCTCCAAACTGTCTTTTGGGACACTTGTATTTTGGGCAATGTTAAATATGCTTTCTGTGATCAAAGAGTTTTACAGTCCAATTAGTTTGGAAAAACTTGCACTTTTATCACCCTTTTGGTGATTCTAAATGGACTTACATATTGAAGGTACAAAGAAGCTCTACAGTAAGGAGATCTGTGTAACTCAGGGTTTCTTAAAACTTTGACCATGGGATTTTTTTTTTCTTCACATAATATTGAATTACATTTGTGCCATACTAATGTTTTTGGAAAAACAGTTGGGAACCATGGATTTAATAGGAGGGATTCTGATGTTGCCCAGGCTCTAGTTTTGTTTTCCTCTTGATTCTGGTAATCTTTGTTTGTTTAAATTTAGCACATAGCCTTAACATGTATAATACTGACCGCTGAGGCTTACAATGTGAATGTGAATAAAAGTTCTCTACATGGAAGCTCAAGTCCTGCACGCTCATTTTTCCCCTTATTTAGCATCTTTTCTTCACAAACTCCTTCACAGAAGTGGTAGCAGTGTTTTGTTCATTTTTTTTTTAAAGTAGAAAAGAAACTTGAGAATATTTTGGCCCAACATAATTTTTGTTTTAGTGTCTCTGGCTCTAATTACTGTGTTACTGTGGGCAAAGAAAACTACACAGAAGTAGACAGTTATGTTAAGTTATGTTAAGTTATGTTAAGTTTTTTTAACGTGAGTTGAGCAATAACTAGTATTAAATATATATTATGAGAGTGTTACAATAAGTGATGTCACAATATTAAAACTGTAAATATTTGTATGAAGTCTATTAGCATATAATGTCCTGTAACAAAACTTGAACATTTGGAATTGCAAAGTAAACTTAACATTTATTGAGAACAAAAATAGTTGTGTTTTTATACAATGTGATCACACTTGCTACCAAGGTTTTGCTGGTTGTTTTCATGTGTGGTATTGATTACTGAGTTTAGATGAGGAATGGTTCCCTTCAACTAAATAACTTTGGAGATATATATATATGTCCTGTAACAAAACTTGAACATTTGGAATTGCAAAGTAAACTTAACATTTATTGAGAACAAAAATAGTTGTGTTTTTATACAATGTGATCACACTTGCTACCAAGGTTTTGCTGGTTGTTTTCATGTGTGGTATTGATTACTGAGTTTAGATGAGGAATGGTTCCCTTCAACTAAATAACTTTGGAGATATATATATATATAAAAACTTTTTTGTTCTTTTTTTTGTACCGGGGATCGAACTCGGGTCCTTGCACTTGCGAGGCAGGCTGCAGAGCGACTGAGCTAAATTCCCGGCCCCCATAAACTTTTTTTTTTTAAATTACTCTTTCAACATTATTTTTTTTCAGAAAAAATGATGTCCTCAAATACATCTGCCTGGGCTCACATTGGTTCATTTGGGAGGAGTGTGAACTCTGAAGATGCCTATTGATATTAAGAGAATGTGTGTGATTTGGACAGAGGAGAAGAGAGGTACCGAATTTACTTAGTCGGTAGGGCCAGAGACTCTTGTGTTACTTGTGAACATGGAAACATTTATTGAGCACAGCGAACACAAGAGAGAGGAGAAACTAAAGATAATGAGGTACATAAAAGGACTAAAAGGACTCTCAGGGAAGTGGAGAGAAAAGCCAAAGTAAAATCAGCAAGCTTGAGGGCTGAGGGGGAGACAAGAATGAGGTAAGAGAGATAAGGGGAATAATGATTCACAGACTGGAAGATAAGGGTTTGCAGAAACAGAGAGGTTGTCATTGTGGAGAAGAGGTCTCTGGGTGCAGCTAGTGACTTTCCTCTTGAGATCAGTAGAAGTCTGGCACTAAGGTGTGTCTGTTTATTGTGCACAGAACGATGTAACCTTCCGCCTTTTGCCTTGGCATTTGCCACGTGCTCCACGTGAGTTGTCACAAGAAATTCCTATTGCATATCTTAAGTACTATTATTTTTATCTATGACTCATCTTAAGGCTCGGGAAAAACAATATGGAAACCAAGAAAGAGTCTTTTCAGCACCTGAGCAGAGCCTATCTGGGTGCCCAAGCAGTACTTTTATGCACGGCTGGATGTTCTTACAGAAGCTGCTCTTCAACTTCTCTACCTTCTACCATATCATTGCCTTTGTCAAATTCTGTACACTTATAATCTTTTCAACATCTCTATGTGGATAAATCTGTCTTTTAAAGTGTTTACTGCAACAATTTACCGAATATCCATCAATATGGATATGAAAGCAATAGAGGAAAATTCTCATTTTTCTTTAACATCTGAACTTTGTAGCAAGACAGTGTTGAATTTTTTTAAGAAAAAGCATTAGCCCTTCCCCCACACACAACTCATGCTTTCCCAGCAGTGAGGAAAATGAGTTATGCACACAACTGTTCAAAGTTATCTCATCACATCAGAATCAGATGGGGGTGGGGAAAGAATTATTTTGCTATGAATAACTGTTGCTGCAAATTGAGAGAAAAGTGAAAAAATGTTGAGCTACTTGTAGAGATAATGTAATAACTATGCTTAATCTGTCTAAATCTAGTTGAATATATTGCAATTCTTAAGTATTATTTTTCTCAAATTATATCCCCAAATTATTTCTTAAATCTAGTATGTAAAAATGACTGTCATTTCATCATTATAAATGTTACCACTTAAAATCTCTAATGGCTTTGTCTTTCCTTTATTCCTGATTTCTGAACAAAAAAGAGCATTGTTTTGCCTTTTAAATGCACTTGTAGTTTAATTACTTGCTTCATGATAACCTCACAAATTTGAAGTGTGACTCAGCTTCCTTTGAACAGAACATCCAACTATAGGTCTAATTAAAAAAAACTGAATGGCATTGATTCAAATAGGAAAAATTTACTCCATTTATGGAGAAGGAAGTAAGAGTCCTCTTAGGAAAACAGGTAAACTTCAGAAACAGTTCCTTAGACTTCAATTCAGAGAAGGGTGTTTTTCAAGCCCTTTAATTTAACTCGAATGCCTTGTATGTCAGTGAAATGTGATATTCTTTTTAAAAGCATTAGGTTGAATATAAAGAAACTTTAAAAATCTCTAGAGAGACCTTTCATTAGTGGTTCTTTTTACAACATCTGGCTAGTGATTTTTAATAGGTTCAAATTAGTGTCTTTTTCTTTTCAATTTTCTATGTTAAAACTATTAGGAAGATTACTTGTGGTCTAGAAAACTAAACAAAACTCATAATACAAGTCCTTCTTAATGCGTCCTTTGTAATACATTTGGAATATAAAAGCAGTTTTTCTACCCTGAGGAAATTGGAAAGCCAAACTGCAAGCAACTCTGCTGCCTGGCTGAGATCCTGGGGTATAAACTAGCCTGAGAGTTCTTGCCGGTAGGGGCACTCTATGCACTGGGAATTATGAAAAACTAGCAAAATCTACTTGCTTCGAAAGTTTTAATCTTGAATCAATCAATGAGAGAAATATGGACAGTAATATTGACAGAGAACATAGTTCAGAATTCCTGGGGCGTGCACCCCAGGGTACTCAATAGCCGTGGCAGAGAGAAATGAATACTGGGCAGGAACAGTGGAAACAAACGTATCAAGAAAGGAGAACAGATGACTTATCATAATAATGAATCATGGGAATCTAGAGCAGTGAGTGCTGCTTGGGAAATACAACAAAGCAAGTGTTTATTACATCTTCTAGCCTTCTTTGTGGTTAGGTGTGAGCAGGTGACTTTTAGCCAGTAGAAATTAAGCAGAAATGTCATGTGGCAGCCTCTAGGGAGAGTCCTTGTAAGACAGGATTTATGAAATACTTGCCACTATTTCTAGCCTAATTATCTAGATTATAGATGCTGCCCTTTGTGCCACTGAGGCCAAAGTGACTGGATGCTGAAAAGGAAGTAGCTTGAAATCCTGGTACTGACCAATGCCACACCATCTTTGACCTACCTACCCATGTGTTTATTAGGTAGGAGCGTAACATTCCATTTCATTTGCATCACTGCTCTGTTTCCTAACTCCTACCCTGATTATTTCATTCAGTCAAACCTAATCGTAAGTAACAAATGTGGTTGAAGGACTTTCTAGGAAAAAACTACATATTTTAATGAGTGTACATACACAGATTTTAGATTTAATGAAAGTATATCTAATAAGATTCAAAAATCTATCACTAGAAATGTTCAAGTGAACTTTCATGTCACTTAATGAGACATATTGGAGAAGAACTGTCAGCCTTTTATCAGGATGTTGAACTAGACGATTACTTTGTGTGTTTTCTGTTATGGGAGATAATACAATTGATAGATAAATTGAGATGTCTGCATCATTCACAGTCTACCGTAAGAAGATTATGCACAATTTTTTTTTAATGAAGAAAGCTACCCTTTGCTGTTCCTTGCAAATAACTGACCATGTCTTTACCACATGACTATCTCTCTGGTTATGAAATTTGGATTAGAGTGGCTCCTAACCAGAATTTTCTTCAAAATATTGGAAATCAGACAATATCACAACTATTAATGTTCAATCCAACTCATAATAGAGGTCTTATTCAGTGTAGTAAGGTAAGAAAAAAGATAAATGCGTTAAAGTAAGACATAAGACTGTGATTTTCACATGATTATGTACACAGGACATCAAGAATAATCCCCAGATAAAATAATAATGACATTGAAAAGAATTAGTGCTTTCCAGCACTGACAGCATCTGAAAGTGATTTAGTAGAATTCTCGTATGTGTTTTCTATGTTTTTTTTAATTTAGGATTTTTTTTTCAGCTTTAATTGAGTTTATTGATACATTTTAGGGATACAATACAGTTACATTTATTGTTGGGATCTTGTACTTCTAAATGACAAGTCTTGATTCTCATTTTTTCCCCTTAACTCTGCCCTCCCTTCACCCCCTCCTCTCCTCCCCATCTACAAACACTTTATTTTCATCTTTTCATTCTCTCACATTTTTTTCTTTTCCCTTTTTACTCTTCCCCTACCCATCTCTCTATGAGTTTGGCTGTTAATCTGTATGTATGATAAACAGAAAATTTTGAAAGGAGTAAGAGGCAGACATCTTACATATAGGGAATAAAGACTAGAGCTTCCATATATGCCTTATCAGAAACAATGTAAGCAAAAGACAATAAAAGGACATTTAAAAATAAAAACTGTCAAACTACCATCTACAATCTTCTATATAAAGACTTCTGAAATATGTTTTTCAAAATTTAAAAAGACTTAAAGATTGTTGTGGAAAAGCAAAACTTAGAGCATTCATTGAAATAAATCTGCATTATATAAATGTTAATGTTAGATTTTCAGGAAGAATGAAGATAACACTATGTGGGCCAGGAATTTAGCTCAGTGGTTCTGTCCTTAGAGAGGGATTGGTCTGGGATTTCTCAGTTAACCCCACCCAAAAAATGCTGTTGTAATGTTCCTTCCACAACTCTTTAAGGGTTAAATCTGTATCTGAGATAATCTGGAAGCACAGTGGCTGGCATTCTCAAGACTTTGTAAGTTAAAACTAAAATTCCAATCATAACTGAAGTTGCTCGTGTGTCAGGCTGGTCAAACATCAAGGATCCACTCTACATTAAAAGTAAAAGTAGGGAAAGGCTATGTCATGTTTAAGATAATTATAAGAAATGTGGAATATATTGCTAAAGGTGATTATATTAATGTTAAAATATATAGACTTTGGACAAGAATATTAGCAGAGATGAGGACTATTTCATATTTTATTATTGAAGATACATCAATCCTAAATATATCACACATGAACATAAGAAGATATGGCCTGTTAACTCACAAAACTGAGGAGAGAGGTAGGCAATTTATTGTTATACAGATTTCAGTTGTCATCTCTCCATGTTAATAGAATAAGTGAACGGAAAATCAATAAAGATAGAGATTATATGAAAACAATATCAGCCAATTAGGACCTAAATGACAATTTGTGGAATATTTAACCAACAGTGGCAGAATGCACATTCTTCCCATTGGGTAGTGAGCATTCACTATGGTCATATATCACAGAACAAGTGGCCAAAAAAATAGAAAGTATACAAAGTACTTTGAGATCAAGAAAATATGTTTAAAAATTAATAACCAAAGTTCTGAAAAATTTGGAAATTAAATGTCATACTTCTAAATAATTTATAGGCCAAATAAAAATATTAAAGTAGAAATTAGAAGATATTTTGATCATACTGATAATCAAAATATTATATATAAAATGGGGGATATAGATAAAGTAAGATTTAGGGTCAATTTATACATTATGTCATTATTTTCAAGAAGAAAAAAGGTGTTTTAAATAAAGTAAATTAAGCTTCCATCTTAAAATGGAAAGTGAACAAACTCAATCCAAACTAAATAGAAAGGGGAAAATAATAGAAATAGTCACACATGAATTCAATAGACAAGATAGAAAAAATTAAGGAGATAAAATGATGGTTCTCAGAAATGATCAATGATATTGATTAATCTCTATCAAAATTGATAGAAGAAAAAGCTTGAGGGAAAGACTTTATCAGCATAAAGAAAGAAAGAGGATATCATAATTAGCAATCATATATATATATATATATATATATATATACACATATATATATGATCAAGTTTATCCCAATACATTTGACAAATACAATGCATTTGAGAAATAACAATGATTAACAAAATGGGCAAATCTTGAAGAACACAATCATCAAAATACAAAATAAAAAAAACCCAACTTAATCTAAATATACTAAAGACATTATTTTTGTAGGTAAAAGTCCTTTCTGAAAGGAAATCTCCAAACCCAAACAACTTCATTTATGAATTCTACCAAACATCTCAGGAAAATTTCACATCAATCCTACACTACTGTTTTCAGAAAATTATAGACCAAGAAACACATTCAAACTCATTTTATGAAATCAGCATTGCTTTGGTACTAAAATCAAATATAGTCATTATAGGAAAAGAAAAATATAGATCAATATCTTTCATAAATGTAGATATAAATATACTTCGTAAAATTTTAGAGAATTGATCTCAATGATCTATAAAATGATAAAATATTACCACTATATGGGGTTTACTTAAGGAATTCAAATTTAACTCAGAGTTTGAATTTGATTACACAGTAAAGAAAAAAATTCTGGGTCACTTACTAGATAGAGGCAGGAATTTGACACCATTCAATGCCTACTTACTTAAAAAGCAAATTAGGACTGGAAAATAAATTTCTGAACATGGTGCATTTTACAAGAATGCTAAATTTAAAATCATAGTTAATACTAATAGAGTGAATACTTTCCATATTTGGAACAAAGGAACAATGAACATTCTCACTGTTTTTATTTAGTCATATACTAGAGATCTTAGACAATGCAAAAGAACAAGAAATAAACATTTTCATCTTTTTTTCTTTCCAGATAGTTGTGCATATATAAAGAGCTTTAAAAATTTACAAAAAGGCAGCTAGAAAAAAGAGGCAAATTTATTTAAATATATTTATGTATTTGCATCCATGTATCAGTGTATGCATAAGTGTGTGAATATATTAAATGGCTTGTGGTTATTAGGTAAAAACAACTCAAACAGTTAATAGTAAAATATCAGTTAGTGGTAGAGCACTTGCCTAGCATGCACAAGGCCTAGGGTTCAAACCCCAGCATCATATATACATATGAAAAAATAAATTCAGTAATAATAAGAAAAATAATCCATTTTATTAAAGGATTTAGATATTTCCAATCAGAAGATATACAAATGGTCAATAAACACAGGAATAAATATTTAACATATATTTTCATATGGATGTTAAAATAAATATGAAATTAATATATTACTCTAATGCTTACAATTTAATAGACTGACAATTTTAAATGTTTACATCTACATGGAACCCTATGTTGTTTAAGTTGAAGTGTGGAAATTAACACCTTGGTAACTGTCAGTTTTTTATAAGGTAAGCAGAGAAATTAGTATATAATTTGGTAATCTGACATACATGCAAAATGAAAATATATATCTTCAGTGAAATTTATTTATAAATGTGAATTTATTCCTTTCAGATATTAGTAATTTGTGTCTTTCTTTTTTCTTGGTTAGGCCAGGTACAGGTTTATCAAATTTATTAGTCTTCCCAAGTAAACATCCTCTGGGTTTGTTGATTAATTCTATTATATTCTTGATTACAAGTTCATTGATTCTTGTTCTAATTATCATAATATCTTTTCTTCTACATAGGCCTATTTTTTTTTCCTCTAGTTTCCTAGGATGAAACTTAGTTTCTTGATCTTACATCTTTTTTTGTTTCTAACATATTCCTTTAATGGTATATATAGATTTTTCTTTCATTGTTGATTTTGCTGTATTCCTTCAAATTTTGTTAAATTTTGTTAAGATTTTATTTGATTAAAAAATTTTAATTTCTCTTAGGGCTTCTTGTTTGATCTGTGGATTACATAGAAGCATATAGTTTAATCTCTAATCTGGAAATTTTCTGTCTATCTATTATTGATTTCTGCAGTAACTGTCATTATCTGGCAACATGGTTTGCAGTATTTCTGTACTTTTAAATGTGTTAATGTGAGTTTCATGTGTGAGTGTGGTTTATCTTAGTAAACCTTCCATGTGAGCTTGAGAAGAATGTGCATTTTGTTGCTGTTGCAGGGAATTTTCAAGCTGATTGATGGTGCTGTTCAGGTCAACTATGTCCTTACTGATTTTCTGCCTGTTTGATATATCAATTACTGACAGAAGGCTGTTGAAGCCCCTGAATATAATAGGGGCCTTGTGTATTTCCCTTTTAGTTCTATCAGTTTTGGTCTCATAGTTTGATGTTCTATTGTTAGCTGCATATACATTTACTAAATTAGGTCTTCTTGAAGAACTGACCTATTTATTATTATAATGCCCCTTTTTATTCTCCATAATTTTTCTTGTTCTGAAAGCTACTTTTTCCAAAGCTTTCTTTTAATTACTGTTAAGAAGGCATGTCTTTATCCCCATTTCCTTTGCTATATCTCTGAATCAATATATTAAAATGGGCTTCTTAGAGATGATACATAGATGTTTTTAAAATATTTTCTGAATACCTGTCTTTTAATTCATATAGCATATTCATATTTAAAGTGATTCATGCAATATTTGAATTCATATCAACTGTAAATTAACAGTTTTCTATTTATTGCTAGTAATTTAAGTGAAAATTTAAGGTGATTTTATTATATCTCTTGACTTATCATATCAATTATTGTTCTTCCAAAAAAATCTACTATTTGTATTACAGTTTATAATATACATGTTAAATTAATGTACGTTTAATTTCAACTAATGCTACACTGCTTCCTAGAAGTCATTGATAAAAGATTATTCTCAATTACTCCCTCGTGTGCCTGGTGACATTGTTGTCATTTATATATCCACAAGTTATAACCACCAACACATTGTTACTATTATTGACTTTAAGTTATCTTTTGGATCAATTAAAATAAAAAAGTATATAATATATTTTATTCTATCATTATTACTTTTGCTATGTTTTTTTCTTAATGTAAATCCAAAATTCTAACATTTCTTTTTCTTTTTGTTTCATTTTTATGAAATGTTTACTTTAAAAATTTCTTACAAGGCAGCTCTGATGGTGGCCAACTCTCTGAGGTTTTGTTTCTCTGAGTATATTTTTAATTTTCTCTCACTTTATTTTATTTATTTATTTAGCATTGGGGATCAAACTTGGGACCTTGTGTTTATGAGGCAGCTGGCAGAAACACTAAGCTAAATCGCTAGCCCTTTCTCTCACTTTTAAAGAATAAATTTGCTGGATATAGAATTCCAGATTGATGGCTTCGAGTGTGTGCTTGCCTATTGTGTGCAAGGCCTTGGGTATAATCCCCAACACTGCCAAAAGAAAACAAAACAATTTAAAGGTTTAATAGTTTTTGTCAAGTATTTTTAATAGTATAGTTTTTGTCAAGAATCCATGGTGATTCATAAGCTCAAGCTCACATCTCTACAGATAATGTGTTCACTCCATCTGGTTTCTTCATGATTTTCTCTTGCCTTTATGCTATTTCCAGGTGTGGGCTTTTTTTTTTTTTTTTTTTTTTTGACTGTTGTTATTTACACTGCTTGGTTTTTCTAAGCTTCCTAGATTTATTTGTGCTTTGTGTCTGTCATTATTTTTGGAAAGTTTGTGACCATTATTATATTCAAATATTTCTTTGGTTCTTTCTCATTCTTGTTTTTCTGATAATACAACTAGGAATAAGTTGTAGCATTTTATATTTTCACAGCCTCCCCCCTTTCTTTCTTTCTCTCTTTATTTTTCTTTTCCTGTAGCATTTTGGGAAGATTGTTTTGACCTATCACCAAACTTATGTCAATTCTGATGAAGTCAAAAACAATTTTCATTTCTTTTATGCTATTTTGCTTTCTGTATTTTTTTGATTATTTGTTTCTATATCTCTTTGCATTATCCATCGTCTAGTCTTTAACATACAATTATAGCACTTAATACATTAGTTGTTTTAAATTCCTTGATTAACAATTGAATAATATGCGTGCTATATCTAAGTTGTAGTCCTTGTCTTTTCTCTTTTCCTGGTACTGGGATTGAACTCAAGACTGGGCTCTTGCGAGGCAGGCACAGGGCCACTGAGCTATATATCCAGCCCTTATTTTGTTTGTTTAGACTGAGATTTTTTTTTCTTGCCTTCTGGTATGCCTCGCAATTTTGCAGTTGAAAGCCAGGTTTTGTGTGGGGTAATGGTACCTGAAGTATGTGGATTTACTCTATGTATAAGCATTTATGTTAGTACTTCTAGGAAATGGTCTGTGGTTGAAGTTCACTGTAGGTATTAAATGCTTCAAATTGCTTCACTGACCTTGTTTTAGTCTCTGGCTTACTTTGGACTTTCCTAAGTATTCCTCATCAGACAAAAATCTGTGTCTTACAAATCTTTGAGCTGTAATCCATTATTATTATGCTTGGGCCTTTTTAATGTGTTGGTTAAGATGGAAGATTTATTTTTGATTGAATTCGGTGCTCCCGTGTTTGGTGCTGTGACATTTACACACAGACTTTTCCAGCTACGTGTTGACTTCCTGGCTGCAGCATCCCTAATGTACTTGTTTGAAACCTTGTGGCCCCACAGGTGAGACAGGAAGCTTGCACAGGACAGTACTAGAAGGAGTTTCCCTTACCAAGCAAAAATAAAGGGCTAAAAATATCTTTTATCCTAGAGATTCTCCTTTAATCATGATAGGACTCTGGGTGTACCTCAGAATGACCACTCTTCCTTATTTCTGCAAGGCCCATGAGGGAATCTTTCTCTTATCTTTATCATGAGAACCTAGTGAAATTGAGGACCCCTTAAGACATCAGCCACTAGGTGTTCTCACTATCACGTCCACACTCAGGTTTCCAGTAAATCCTCAATAATCATTTCAGTGTGCCTCCTACTACATGTTTCTGGCAGTGATGTTCTGGGTGAACAGATCTCAGAGGAGTCTCTCTGGATGTACCTGGTGCTTTGAAATTTTGGGTATTGTTTGCCCTGTGACTTCAGTTCTCCGATGATCAAACAAAGTCACACATGATCAGCTTTTCCATATAATGATGAGGGTGGTGAAGTCCAATCTCCTTACATGTCAGAGGTAAAGCCAGAAGTTCATAAATCTAGAGTAACTTTGTTCATAATTGCTAAACTGGGAAACAGTCCAACTGTCTATCCTTCAACATTTGAATGGATTGACCAACTTTCGTATATCCATGTAGTGGGAAACTACTCAGCTTCAAAACAAGCAATGGCATTTTCATAAATTAAAGAAGTTAGGTGTAAAAACATACACCACATATGATTTCATTTGAATGTAATTCTGAGACAGGCAAAAATTATTTATACTGTCAGGAAGCGGATCAGTGATGTCTGTGGCAAAGGATAGCAGTTTGATTGCAGAGGGGTAAAATTTTCTGAGGCAGTGGGAAATCTTTATTGTAGTGTGTTGTGTGGATACAGGTATTTGTCAAACTCCATCAAATTGTATTAAGCACTGCTATATTTATGGTATATAAATGACAGTCAAAGTTGATTGTAAGTTTTTGAAAAATGTAACAAAATGGTGTTCCATTTACTGACAGTAAATAATTTGAAAATGATATTTTTATATACATTACTCGTGTTATCTCCTAAATAACCAGATATCTAGGAATAAATGTTGTTGGAGTGAAATGTTTCTATATTAACATTTTTCATATCCTAGTACCCAAATAAACAAAGGAATACTCTACATTCAAGGACTGGATGATTCACAGTTAATAAATATGACAGTTCTCTCCCAATTGATCTGTAGATCTACTGAAATTCATCCAAAATCTCAGCAATGTTGTAGAAAATGAGATATATATGAAAAAAATTACATTAAAATACAAAGGATAGAAGAGCATAACCTAGTCTTAAGAGTGAGAGCTAGACAGCTTATATGACTTGATATCAAGCTTTGAAGGTTAAAGTAATAGTTTAGTATGATTATGATCAAGGAAAGAGAGCTATACATGTATGGCTATTGGTGTATGACAAACTTCCCACAATTCAATGAGAAAAATGATGACCTTTGAATAAAAGGTGCAGTATCAACTGGATATTTATATGAGGGAAATTCATATGCTAAATAATTCCATACCTCCCATAGACACATTTATTTACCACAAGTCAATAGTTTATAGGAGAAAATGGAAAGAAAATCTTTTAACTTATTTGAGAAAGGCAGACTTTCAAGAGAATACAAATGGAAAAGCAAACAACAGAGAGAGATAATTAGTTTGCCCCCCGCCACACACTCACACACATGTGCACCCTAAAATGCAGTGGAATACAGAACATATTAAAAATTCCAAAGAATTAAAAAAATTAGAAAATGCAATTAAAAATCAATTGCATGAAGTATTTTACATAAAAGTCCTATAAAGCATCTTAAAAGTTCTTCAACGTCATTACTCATCAGAGAAATGCAAATAAGAACCATTTTGAGAGTCTAATACATATTATTCATGAAGTGACTAAAATTGAAAAAAACAAATGAAAAGTCTGGGTAAAATCAAATGTAGGGATAGATGTAGACAAACGGGGACTCGAACAGATGATGGGAATTTAAATTGGTACAACTACTTTGGAAAACTTGAAATTGCCTACTAAAGCCAATTATATTCATATTGTGACTTAGCATTTTCGCTTCTTAAAATAGTTCTAAGATAAATGTGTCCATATGTGTTTGTATGTGTGTGTGTATTGTGTGCATATAGTGCTGAACACGGCCGTGTTGTCACTAAGAGCTGAAAACTAGACTTATAACTAATATGCACTAAACAGTTGAATGAACAAATGAATATCTTTTGATATAATCGGACAACAGAACATGCTACATGGATTTAACTCATAATTATACTATTGTCTCAAAAGAGTCACACACAGTGAAACACATTCCATTAATATGAAGATCAAATGCAGATGTGAGTCCTTGTGATGTGCTTCAAAATCGTCACTTGTTGGGAAGGGACGTAAGGAAGGTTTTGTTCTGGTGATCTACTGCTTACTCAGAGTGGTATGACGGAGTTATGTTCAGTTAAAAATCATGCTGATATACATTTAAGTTTTAAACACTTATGCTACAATTTAAAAGTTTATAAATGAATGGTTTACAAGATAAAGATAGAGACAAAATGTTAAGAGGAATAAAGACTCTGAAGGTGGAGTGTGAGAAGGGAGGTCTGAGAATAGGATTATAAATTTGAGCAGAAATCCAAATAAATCATCCTAAAAATTTTAAATAGCTTTTATTGCTCATATTTATATGTCATTTAAAAATCTTCATACTAAACAAAATGGGTGGAATTGAGAACAATTAGTTATTACAGGACTGATCTTTTCAGAGCTGTCAGTAATGACTTTTTCTTTGTGATCTTGGCCTTCTATGATGCTTCAGAATTTATAAGGCTGTAATTATATTCTGGAGTAGTGTTTTTGAGAAACACCTGATGGGTGCCTACTAAAAGCACATGTGAAATT
The DNA here is from genome assembly GCF_012274545.1 of Fukomys damarensis. Lineage (NCBI taxonomy): Eukaryota > Metazoa > Chordata > Mammalia > Rodentia > Bathyergidae > Fukomys > Fukomys damarensis. The sequence goes on along the minus strand of NW_022900926.1, from coordinate 19,423,199 downwards.
TCTGTTCACTTAACATATCTAACCAAACTTCATCTGAAGCCCTACATCTCTGCTTTTCTTCTATTGCAAAAAGAACTGGGGAAACTAACAAACGGGGACTCGAACAGATGATGGGAATTTAAATTGGTACAACTACTTTGGAAAACTTGAAATTGCCTACTAAAGCCAATTATATTCATATTGTGACTTAGCATTTTCGCTTCTTAAAATAGTTCTAAGATAAATGTGTCCATATGTGTTTGTATGTGTGTGTGTATTGTGTGCATATAGTGCTGAACACGGCCGTGTTGTCACTAAGAGCTGAAAACTAGACTTATAACTAATATGCACTAAACAGTTGAATGAACAAATGAATATCTTTTGATGTAATCGGACAACAGAACATGCTACATGGATTGAACTCATAATTATACTATTGTCTCAAAAGAGTCAGACACACAGTGAAACACATTCTACTAATATGAAGATCAAATGCAGATGTGAGTCCTTGTGATGTGCTTCAAAATCGTCACTTGTTGGGAAGGGACGTAAGGAAGGTTTTGTTCTGGTGATCTACTGCTTACTCAGAGTGGTATGACGGAGTTATGTTCAGTTAAAAATCATGCTGATATACATTTAAGTTTCAAACACTTATGCTGCAATTTAAAAGTTTATAAATGAATGGTTTACAAGATAAAGATAGAGACAAAATGTTAAGAGGAATAAAGACTCTGAAGGTGGAGTGTGAGAAGGGAGGTCTGAGAATAGGATTATAAATTTGAGCAGAAATCCAAATAAATCATCCTAAAAATTTTAAATAGCTTTTATTGCTCATATTTATATGTCATTTAAAAATCTTCATACTAAACAAAATGGGTGGAATTGAGAACAATTAGTTATTACAGGACTGATCTTTTCAGAGCTGTCAGTAATGACTTTTTCTTTGTGATCTTGGCCTTCTATGATGCTTCAGAATTTATAAGGCTGTAATTATATTCTGGAGTAGTGTTTTTGAGAAACACCTGATGGGTGCCTACTAAAAGCACATGTGAAATTTCTGTTCACTTAACATATCTAACCAAACTTCATCTGAAGCCCTACATCTCTGCTTTTCTTCTATTGCAAAAAGAACTGGGGAAACTACAGGGTGTACCTTTTAAGTTAAAGACATTATCAGTTTTCTATTCTAAAGTTATATAATATAGATAGATAAATACTTTTTTTTTACTATTTACTTATAGCAAGTTTAATTCCAAAGTCCAGCTCAATTTCTTTCTCTGTCACTTTTTTTCCTTTCCTCTAATTTATTTAAAATCAGTGTAAGAACGTAAAGCTCTATGGTTTGTGAAGAGCTCATAATGTTTAGATGTTAATAGATGTTCACTTCTCAAAAAAACTTGTATAGCAGTGATGATCTTCATTTTATGAATTAGCACTTAATTATTGTATTTGTCAGGATATTTAATGATGGCTCTGTTAAAAATAACTAAGACACTTCAGTGCCTTCACACAATAAAATTATCTTTCTCACTTATAATGCAGATCCAAGACTTTTTTCAAAATAGTACATATACCATGTATTTTTCTCAAAGAACTCCTAACCAATTATAACTTGTAAAAAGAAATAGCATGAGCTTATTTCCACCTTTTAAAATATGGCTGCATATATTGAATGGATAATATGTGATTAGATCTTTCTTATTTATTCCTTCCTTTCTCTTGCCTTTTTTTCATAGTTCTTTAAACTATTATTTTCCCCTTAAATTGTATTTACTATCACAAGTTTTTATTACTTTTTTCATAACCAAGTTTTCCATGATTGATCATTGTTAAAGACCTCTTAGCAGTACAGACAAATATAAACAAAATACATTTATTTAAACAACACATAGGAGATAATTAGCTAATGTGTACAGGTGGCAATGACAGACTTTTGGAAGAATATAGCAAATAGCAGTGTGTGGAATTAGTTTTCTTTCAGCTAGGATGATTTGACAGTCTTTGCCAGAACATGCAAAAATTTTATGATGACTAGCTAAGCAATATACTAGCCAATTTTGGATAATTTGTATATCACGCTGCACCTATTTTCCGATTGTACTGATGAAGCCAAATATACTAAATAATAAAGTACTTTGGGAGCTCTTTGCTAAGCTTTGTTTGACTTTCTTCTTATCACATCAGCAAAGAATAAGGAACTTGTGTTTGTTAATTGTGAGACAGTATGAAGATGAGACTCAACCAGGCTGATGCTTTTTTACCTGATGGCAATAGATTCATCTGTCTCTAGAAGTTGAGGAATATGGAAGAGTCGAAGCCATGAGTATATAATTTGGAAAATTCATTTTTCCTCTGTGTGTGAGTGTTTTCATTATTCAAGATCTGAATGTTTGTTACTTTTTCCTCTAAATATGTGTCAATATCCAGTAATAGTTACCCACAACATTAAAAGGATTGTGTGTGAGTGTTTTCATTATTCAAGATCTGAATATTTGTTACTTTTTCCTCTAAATATGTGTCAATATCCAGTAATAGTTACCCACAACATTAAAAGGTAAGTCAGTCTTACTCTGAAGCTCTTGTAATTAGCCGTGCTAAACTATATCCCATTGATTGAATTAGTTTATATGGTGTCTGTATACTTAAAAGAAAACCTCAATTTTGGATTTTGCTGATCAAATCTATCAAAAATTCCATATGGATTATACTCAATGTCAAGAGCGTGAAGGAATTAGGAACTGAGGCTGTCAGGAGGATTTTGCATTTTTATTTATTTATATTTTTATTAGTACATGTTTGCAGTGCATAATGTTTACATTCGTTGTGTAGAATTGATACCTGTACATACTATATAATGTTTATTTTAAATAAATAGAAACCTTATAGAATAATAAATATTTATATCTTTCATGACATTACTTCCTTTTCATTAAATAGAAAAGGGAACTGACATTTGTCAACATAAGTATTTTGCCCAAGGTCACTCACTCAACTTTTAAGACTGTGGCTCCTAATCCCATATTTACTCAAGTATAGTACATTAAACAATAGTATGGGCAAATAGAGAGACAGAGGGAAAGGAAGGGACAAAGCAGAAAGCGGAAGAGATAAAAGGTAACAAAAATAAACAAAGTTTTCTACTTTGCAGACATTAATTGCTGAGCAGCTAAAAAGGCCTGAGATGTAACAGGACCTCACTATTCAGTCTCATTCCTAGCCTCAGAACAAATTGAGAAATTAAATCACTCTCCAGAGCCTTGAAAGATCAAATAATTTAGCCGGATTACATAACTAGCAATCAGCACAGCTGAATTAAAGTGCACGTCTTTTGATTAAGTCTATCACTGTTACATGCTGCCTTGTTAGAACAACATAGCAAAATGTGTAGGTGTGGGTGTATTCATATAGACCCTCTGCTACAGTTTGGGTGTCCCTAATGGTTCATGTGATTGCAGACCGTGTTCTCAAGGTGGAGCTTTGGGTAGCGCTGTGGAAACTTTAACAAGGAAGGCACAGTGGGAAGTCCTTGGGTCTTTGGAAATACTTCTCTGGCAATCTCTCACAATCGTCATCAGAGGGTTGTTACATAAAGAGCAAGTGTGTACCCACCTGGATCTCTCTGCTTGCTGGCTGTGGATATAATCATGTTCCTACCTGTGCTCCGCCTTTGCTAGATGCCAAGATGGTGATGCCGCCATAGAGCTGAACCTTGTTTGGATTTTGAGCTTCCTAAACTGTGAGCTGATGAACCTGTGTTCTTCATTATTTAGCCTGTCTCAGGCATTTCATTATAGTGATTAAAATCTAAGTGATGCACAGTTCTAAATGTCTCTAGGTAGGAAAATGGCAAGGCAATGAATGCTTACATGAGGGGCTTTAAACTGTCAATGTAAATATCAAAAATCCTACATTAAAAATGAATACTGGCTATATTTAGCATATTACCTAACATTTAGCCATACGTATAATTAAAATGTCATTCATTCATTCATTTTTATCCACTAATATAATTCAAGTAAATATTTTATATAGCTAGCATATGCAAATTTGTTAAAAGCAAATCTTTACAGATTCTTGCTACACGTTTACATAGGGAGGAGCTGAAATGACTATAAAATTAATATAAATTAGAGCAATATAATATAAATTTAGAACAATAATAACCACAAAAGAGGTGTAAATAAGAACTTATGCTTAGAAGACCCAAGAAGAGGAGTGATTCTGCTTGAAGTTTTCATTTGCAGATAAATAAAAAGCAGTAAACTCACTTATGTGTGTAGGATTGTAACTTAATAAGACTTATCTTGGTTCTTATTTTTCCTCATTCTCCAGCCGTCCCTTCAGCCCCTCTACCCTTCCCTGTTTACAAAGACATTGTTTCCATGTTTTTACTTTTCACATATATTTTCTTTTCCCTTTTTCCCTATCCCTCCCACTTCCTCTACTGTTTAAGACCTTTTCTTCCTATTACACAATATCAATTATACCTTTTGATCCTTATTTACACTTTCAGTTTTTCACACCAGAGGAACTATTTGGTATTTACACATGTGTGACTTATTAATTTCACTTAAGTGTGAGACCTCAATGCGCATCCACTTAGCTATAAATATCTCTAGTTTCTCATTCTTTGTGGTGAGTAGTACTCCATTTTATAAAAAAGCCACATCTTCTTTATCCAGATGGGCAATTGGGCTGTTTCCAAATGTTAGCTATTACAAACTGTGTTGCTATAAACATGGGTATATCACTGTTGTATGATTCTTTTAATTATTTTGGGAAGATACCAGCAGAGGAATAGCTGGGTCAAATGGAACCTTTAATCCTAGTTGTTTGACGTATCTCCATACTGATTTCCACAGTGGTTGCACCAGTCTGCACTCCTATCAAGAGTGAAGAAGGGTTCCTGTCTCCCCACAACCCTGCCAGCATTTGCTATTGATTGATTTCTTGATAGCAGCCATTCTTTCAGGAATGAGGTGGAATCTCAGCGTTGTTTTCATCTGCATCTCTCAAATGACCAGTGATGTTGAACATTTTTTCATATGTTTTATTTGCTGCTGTTACTTCTTTGTCTGAGAAATGTCTGTTCATTTCAGATACCCATTTTTAAGTTAGCTTTTATATTTGGGGTTCTGATTTTTTAAAGTTCTTAGGCTACTAAGTGGCTAGCTGGTGTGTAACATATACGGAATGGATACTCTGGACAATGAGAAAAAGGATAATTTGACTCTTGGTGGAACAAAGTGGAGTAGTAAGAGGTTTCATCACACTATCAAAATGGCATGCAACTTAAAACTTGTGAGTTGTTTATTTCTGAAATTTATTCCAGAGTCTAACTCAATATGCTGTACTTCCTCATTTGGGTCTGCTCCCTATGGCTTCATAGAAACTTCTAATCCTTTTCTTCACCTTCTGCACTTGGCCTCTCTTAGTTTCCTGCTAGTCAAATAAGCATGAATCTCAGTTACTGATGTAATTGAAGTTACTTTCTAAACATGGCTCTTAACCTTCAAAAAATGTTTACAGTAGTGATAAGATTGGACTGGATTTAGGTCATGTTTGCTTACAAATATTTCATATTTAGTATTCTTAGGATCAGTGGGTATAACTTGCATAAGATATTAACTAAATCTAGAGTAAAAATATCACAATATTTTACTGCCCTGATTTGATTTTTATCATTTGTTTTCTGTTGTATCTCCAAGTTTTGTATTAGAAAATGGTATTAATGTTTCTCTTTTCTATATTTATATCTCTATAATACATATATATATATTTATATACATCCTTTTCTATATATAGTAAAGTGAGATGTGACTGTGTATGTCAATTATCTCTTTTGAAAGTTAAAGGCTATGAGATCTCATTTAAAAGCCAGCCGCAGCTCTAAGATCTCTAAGTCTCTGGCAAGAATTAAGTTTTCTTGAACTTTAAAATATCATTCCCTTTTCAGTGACTTGAATAACTGCCCTTTTTGTTGTTGTTATTCCAAATGTGCCCAACTACTAGAAGGTAGGGGAAAGGAGAATACTGGGTCAAGAGGATTAAGTAAGGCTGCTCAACTCGAAAATTTCATTTGCTGTAAAGAACATGGAAGTTTTCTCATGAAAGCCCTAGTCCACACTTAATTTATATAATAAAAATAAAATTTGAAATAGTATTAAAACTTTCCACCATATGAAACTAGTGAGTAGGCTGTTTGCCCTATACTGAGACCAAGGCCTCAGACTTTCTTTAGAGTATGGGAATTCTAAAAATTTTAAAGTGCCTTTAGATAGCTACAAGAAGAGGTTCAGAGATACAGTGAGGGAGGATTTATGAATAGTGCTACATTTGTCTATTTTGTTACTTCTGAATTCTCCTTCCTGTGTTTGACTTTCTTACTTGATTTTCTATTGCCTGTAGTAGCCTTATAAAAATGTATTTTCCTACTTTATTATACATTTTCTATTTCTGTTTTCAAGTTTTACTGCTCCTTGCTTGTCAGTTTACACTCTTTTCTGCCAATCATGAAACCCATTGTGAGCAAACTTTGTTTTAATGTGACTCTTAAGGTTTTTGCATTCCAGGATAAATCTAAGGGGATAATGGAAAGCCTAAGAATTCCTTAACCATGCCTATTTAATGATAGTGAAAACAGCTCATACCTCAGCAGTAAAAAGGAGGGAAGATTTTAAAAAATTTGAATACTTTCCTACAAGTCATATTTGACATTGTATCATTTGTCACCTTTCCTGGAATTGGAGACCTTTGCTTTATGGACATTTTAAAATAAATATTTAGACATTCCAACATTCATACTGATGAATTGGTCTTATGGCTTTAGTAGTTAAAGAAAGCCACCTAACTCAGCACTTCATTCTTGAGGGGACTTTGATGGAAGCTTTCTATTACAGCTCACTAGAAATAACCAGATTGATCAGAAAATCTGTCGATTGACAAGATTTAGCAAAAAGTCTAGCTGTGGAAGAGCAGCAAATTAATATCTAAAGAACATTGCTCTTGCTCAGTGTGCAGTGTTTATAAAAATATTATCAACAGTGCACATTTTTAATCTAGTGAATATTTGGCAGCACCACTGAAATCCTTTCTAGCAGAGCATTCAGAATGACTTTAAATAAACAGAGCCAGCAGCCAGGAAATGCAAACTTCAGCAGATTTACAGCAGTAAGTGATAGCTACCAAAGGGCTCTTATCCCTGGTTAGAGTTAAATAATTTACTCTTTACTACCATTAAATGTTTCAAAATTATCTCGGTGGGTTTATGAGTGTGTGTTTATTCCAGTATAATTATTCCGTCTTGCCAATCTTGATGTTAAATCCTGAAAATGGATCATGGCTCTCCCTAGGTTATGAGAGTACAGTTTCTCCCCCATTTAACTCCCTTTTTCTAAAGTGCCTAACGAATGAGCAACCAGACCACTCTAAATAGCAAAGTTGCAATGGTGCTTTCAACCTGAAGGATCTACAAGCATATATAAAGCATTGTTTTAATTTTAGGGTCAAATTTAACAAATACAATTAATAATTATTACAATAGCATGAAATGGTCTACATATTAATCAGTAGCTTATTTTTCTATTCTCCCACATACCATACTTTTGTTCATTCATTCTTTTAAAGAAAACTACAAATACAACACACCTTTCACATTTATTCTACTTATTTAGAAATGTCACTCTTTTTTCCATTTTTGTAAATTAAGGAAATTTAGTTATTTTTCTCACACTGAAATAATGCCCAAATCTTGTATTTTAAATCCTTTTCTTCCATTTCATATACTTGGCTTTTATTAATGAAACTCTTTGTTGTGTACTTGGAAATCTAATAGGCAATGGAGGTACCGGTGTAGATCTATTTGGAAGATCCAGTGGGTTAATTTACTTGAATCACAGGCACCACCGCATGTAGTTAGTCCCATATAAACATTCAATGCTATCATTTTTTTGTTACTACTTAACTGAGCTGAAAAGGTATAATGATTAACCAAATGTAATATATCCCTTAAGAGTTAATGCTATTTGAGTTGGAAGTTTTCACTCATAGTACTCAACTATCCTACCTGTCATATGTTTCCTGTCTTGTTAAGAGATGAGCAGAGTAAATGTAATTATACTCATTTTATAGATGAAGAAACCTTGACTTTGAAGAGTTAAGGGGCTAACAAGAGTTCCAGGACTCCTAGATCTAGGACCACAGCTCTACAGCTAAACATCCTGCTGGTATGCTTTCTGTGATAGCAAAATTAGACATATAAAAAGACGTAGTTATACAATTGTAGAAAAAGGGATGGATTTAAAGCTTGACATATGTAGACTGGTTCCTTTTAAAATGATACTATTTCAAAGTGTGGACAATGGCTTAGCACAAGGCTCTGAGTTCAATTTGGAGCACTTCCCCTCCCTTCTACCCACCGATCATAAATGCCTTCGCCTCTACTAGTAGGATTGACCATGGTAGCAGTGATGTTTATTTCCCATACTCCTTTATCCCAGAAATGCTGATCTATGAATCAACACCATGGTTAATATATTGATGGATTACAATGATACAAGGCATTAAAAGTATATAAATTCAAAACAACAATAGACTTATACCAAATGATGTGGTTTCAAGAAAAGAGAGAAATTACTTGTTTACAACTTACACTGATTGCAAAACTTACAATTGAAAACATTGTGTGAAATAGTTAAGATAGTGAATTTACTCAGTTTTACTGTATAAGAACTATATCTGAACATATGAGATATATACTGGTAGGTGTTAGAATCTTTAATGACAGAAAATTTAAAATATGGTTTTAATTTTCATGGTTTAAACAATCGATTTCCTTCTCTGAGAACTGAAACTCTAGCTTTTATATCTTCTAGTAAAATTTATTTTCAGATTTCATATTGTGGCAGAATGTTGTAAAAATTTATTATGGGCTATCAATATGATAAACATCGTGATTTTTATTATTTGTTATGTCCTCTCTAAAATTAGCATCTCATTCTATTAAAAATAAAGCTCTTATTTTGGTATTAAATTAAGTTATCATAATTCTTTTTTCAAGTGCCAAGTCACACGGGTTGCTTGATCTTTCTAATTAATTGTTAATCAATAAACTGTTATTCTATTTGAAATGTTAGAGGAGTTTCTTTGAAGATACTAAGAGGGATGCTTATTTGTATTCCCCAGAAACAGTATATTTTAATAGTCAAGCATGGCCATGTTTTAGTGAGATTTGGATTCACGTTGATGTGAGCACCTTGATATCTTTTATTAAGTCATTTATGAAGGCAGAGGTGTTTCGACCTCTTGAAACAGTAAAAAAGTTATCTCTTCATGATGCCAAGCACCTAGTGAAGGATGGCTTTACCTTTGATAGCAAGTTTCTTCCAATGATTATGTTAATGTTTATCTGCTCTCATTTAGACATAACTTTGAGAAAAAACAGATTCCTGAGGCAAAAATATGCAGTGGGTTATGCTTTAACAACTGTCGTGCCCAAAAGTGAGATTCACGATGTCTGAGTTTTAGCACTGAACTTTACTTCTTCCAATGTGTGCTCCCAGAGGGGACTGGTGATACCCATAGGAATTGCTGGAAAAGCTCATAATTCAATACCTCAGATCTATTCTGTCTGTACCTGATCTTTAACCTGCATTGCTTTGTAACCTTTGCCCGGAACAATTTTCAGACCTTTCAAGACTCCTGATGCTCTTCTTTCTTTTGCACCTTTCGCATCAGATCAAACATGGTTAAATGTTCTTTTTCCCAGATGATATAACGCTGCTATGCAATGTCTGTGCATGTGTAAGATACACTTGACTAGAGAACACTTATGTATGTTAAAATTTAATTTTGCAGTTTTCTTTTTCTATGTGAGTCCAATAGATACTATATTAAAATTTCAACTGTTTCTGTGGACCACTGAAAATTTACAGGACTTTTGCGTGGGGTTAATGATGGTAATAACTCTTTTTTTTCTTTGCCCTTCTGCCTCCACTTTACATTTTAGACTCATTTTTCTACCTATTCTATAGGATATTTTAAAATTATCATTTTTGATACTGATTCCCTCCCAATTTTATTTTTTAACAACTGACTACTTTTCCAAGTCTCTACTGCTCTTCACTTCCTTTGGTACATGCTTTTCCCCTATATGTCAAGTCATATTTTCTCTTTTATTAGTGTGTATAGACAGTGTACTCTCAAATATCAGTTATGTGAAGTGGAAAATATACGATGTTCTCTTGGAAAGCTATTGCCCTATTGCAGAGTTTCCCTACGTGAACATCTTTTTGATATTTTGCCCATTTTACTTTGTTGCCAGTGGCTACTGGTATCTAGTCTATCTTTGACTATTTTATTCTCCCTCATATAGTAAGTCAAGAAGTAGATTTTGAGGATACTCCATGCTTTAGTTAGTTTGTGAGTTTAAATTAAGACATTCCAAATGAAGTATGTATAGATTTGCTAGGCATGCTAAAACAAAATGTCACTGGCTAAGTTTATTTTCTTGTTTTCTCGTGCTGGAGGCCAGGAGTCTCAGATCAAAGTGTCTGGACAGTTGATTTCTTCTGAGTCTCTCTCCTTGGTTCATAGATGGTCTTTGCTCTCTGTGTGTTTGTCCTTGCGTTCTCTTCTTATGACACTCATCACATTGGATTACAGCCCACTCCAATGACTTTGTTAACTGTATTCACCTACCTAAAGACCACTTTGATAGATACAGTCACTTTCTGAAATAACAGGAGTATTAGTATGCGAATTTTGGGTGGGACCAGTTCAGACCATGACGAAGGACAATAACAAAATAAACATTGCAGTGTTACACAACACCCATCCGTTGTATTGATAATTGTCACAAAGAGTAAAATTATATTATTATGATGGTGAGGGGAGTATCTGGATTTATGTATTATAAATAGAATCAGGCAGTGCCTTTTTTTTTTTTTTTTTTTTTTTTTACTGCTGCAACCTGTATCTTGCGAGAGCTATTGGCCCAAAGTTGTATTTGTAATTTTTATTAACACAAAATAAAACACATTAAGATTACATTACCATGTCATGTTTGAAAGAACTCTCTCCTGCCTGCCCACTCACACCATTCAGTTCCCCACGTCTTGGGATGTCATCTGCGTTGGTCACAAGGACGATGATGTGCGGTGTCCTCATGTTTGTGTACATCATCGTTGTCCCAATCTTCTCCTTACGGCTTCCCTTCTTGTTGCTCTCACTCTGAATAACCTAACATGGATAGGTTACTTCTTTCTGACTACTCACAGCCAGCTGGGTAGACTGGTGTGCCTCAGGTCCATGAGGGTGTCCTTCAGTTGTTCTAACATACAAGAGGAAAGTATTTCTTTCTTTTTTTTTTTTTCAATTTTTGTTCATTCCTTCAAACATTGTGTGGAGCTAGAACTACAGTACTGAATTAAATAATTCAGTAGAAGTTTATACATCTGAGCTTGTAAACAAGTAAATTTGTGAGCTATGGCTAAGCTGGCAATGTCTGCAGTTGCCTATAAACCCCACACTCTGGGAGGCTGAGGCAGGAGAATCAAAAATTTGAATGTAGCCTGTACAACTTAGCAACTTAGACAATGTCTCTAAGTAAACATAAAAAAAAAAAAAGGGTTGATGATGTAGTTTGGTTTGAAAGCTCTGAGTTCTACCATTAATACTACAAAAAGAGGGAGCTATTGATTATGACTTTGTATTAAAATAATAGGGTGATGGGCTGGAGATTTAGCTCAGTGTTTCCACAGCCTGCCTTGCAAGCACAAGGACCCAACTTCGATCTCCTGTACCAAAAAAAAAGGATGAAAGATTTCCATTGATAATTTGACAATTATTTCTAATAGAATTTGTGAAATTAATATATGGATTTCAAGAAAAGAAATTCTAGACATTTAAGACCATAAACAGAAAAAAATCTTAAAGGTGAGAGGAACAAGGTTGTTTTTTTCATTCCAGGATATGAGTATTCATCTATTCAACAAATATTTAAATATTGTGTAAGTACCTACCATGTGCTAGACAGTGACTCAAAAGTGAACAAAAATAGACAAGGGGAGGAAGTCAAGTGGAATACAAGGACTTTAATCATACGAATAAATGTTAAGTTGTAACCATGGCGAATGCTGTGAAGTGGGGTACAAGTGACATGATGACCTCTCAGAGGGGAATTTGAACTATCCCCAGCCACCAGAAAGAGCTCTGTGGCCAAACTGATACTTGAATTTCTATCTAAAGAATGAGCAAGAGTTGTCTATGTGAGGAAGAGAAAGCATACTGGCTGATAAGGGAGTGAGATTGGATTTGAGTTGAGAACTTGCTTTTCAGAGTGGAAAATTCCTGCTGGTCATGTCTCCTGAACATTCTGAAAGCTATCTCCTCTTGCACTGTTGTACTCCCTCACCTACTCTTTAAAGCAAGTGGATTTACTTCCTTCTATTCATAAATCTGTAATCACACATAAAACAATAGGGGGTCGTTGGAATTGAGTGAGGGGCCTCAGGAAGCACTGTGTGGTGGGGTGGTGCGGGGACTGCCAGGGAACTGTCCTGAGCAGAGCCAGACAGGAAAGAGATGGTTTCTTCTCAGGAGTCAGGAAGGGGGTAGACTCCTTCACCGTGGAAAGAAGTTATGGACTTCGGACATGGAGGAGAAAGGCTTAACAGTTTAATATAACTCATACATTATCAGATCTTCCTTCCCTCTTTAAAATAAAAGAAAAACGTCATGGCCACCGTTTTTTTGGAGCTTCAAATACACAAGATGCCCCCCCGCAACACTGCACACCCATCCCCTACATCTCTTATTTGTTGCAGTTTCGCTATCTGTTGCATCTCACCAGGGCCCTCTCACTTCCTACAGATAAAACTTCCAGTGACGCTTGGTTACCTTTCATCGCAATCACTGTCTTGTAAAACTAACTCTTTAGGCTCTGCTTTCTCAGTTATCTTTCCCACAGCCACTGCCTTGTTTGGCCTTATTCTTATTCTTCCTAATTGTTTGAGTGTGAATCCATGCCTGACTCATCTACTTTCCATTTCATCTAAAAAAATTACATTTAGTATTTTCCTTGGAAGACATGTTGCAAGTTATCACAGTACTGTTTGGTCAACCAAGAAGCTTACATTCTTAAGAGGCAGAATACTTGGAATGAACTAGTCACGTAGATTAAAAAACAACAAATAAAACTTGGGAGAACAGTCCAGTTTTTGTTCCTGTTATAGTTTTTCTGGATTATTTTGAAAGTGGAACAACAACAAATACACACATACACACATATTTGTTGTTCTTGTGGTTGGTGTGTGTGTGTGTGTGTGTGTGTGTGTGTGTGAAGTTATTGAAGGCAAAGAAGTGAGCTTATTCAGTGACTTACTTGGTAGTCATCCTCTATCCAGTGAGATAAAATGTTTTATAAATGAATAAATGTACAATAAATGGGAAAAGGCAAATGTAAAAAGGTCTTTTTAAAATATCCCAAAAAAGGATTGTTTTAGAATGAAGTCACAGATATGGTATTTTATTGGGTTCTATTTCGATTTTTTTCCTTGAATTTTTCTTAAATTCAATGGTTCTCAAACTTTTATGTACATCGTATTCACCTGGGTGGCTGGTTAAGGCACAGATTGCTGGACTCCACACCCACGATTTGTAATGTAGTATGTCTGTAGCCATTTACTTCTAAGAAATTCCCAAGTGATGCAGCTCCTCTGAAGATGCTGCTTGGAGAACCATGACTTTAAATAAAATGTAGGGGTGGAGGTTCTTTAGATAAGGTCTTTTTGAGAAGAGAACATTTTTCCCTTGCAAGTTGCCTTTCCACTCTTGTGTGATGGCTGCACATTCATTTCTTGATGTGATGCACTGATTCCTACACTTATTTCTGAATTATGGCTTCCAGGGAAGATTAATATTTAAGGTTTTTCTTTAAATTCAAGAATAAACAAACACAGAAAATGAAAAGCTGATCAACTTTAACTACTACTTCTTATATAGGTAAAATACTTGCTACTCTTGGGTCCTTTGCCGATATGCCAGAGAACTGTTTACAATAATTTTATAGATTAAATTAAATAAAAATAGCATGTATATAACGATTTTATGAGGTAACAAATTAAATTAGTGAGGGCTTATTTAATAAATGTGCAGAAGAAACTGCTTAACAATTTACTCTAATTGTTCAATATATCAATATAATTTCCAAAGATAATAATGTAGATCAGATATATACTTTTAAAAGATACGTAAGGTAACTCAAAAGAATCAAGTGTTCACTTTTTAAAATTTTTTTACCTCATAATATATTTATTGATGTTTTAATTATATAATCTGAGATGACAATCCTTTTCTTAACATAAGCTTATGAAAGCAACTACAATTGATAGGTTTGAGGAAATAAAAACCAAAATACCCCCAAATTTACTCTGTTCCTAAAACTACAATAAACATATATGCTAGTAGAAAGGAAATGATTGACATTTTAAGATATTTTAACTATTTATATCACAAAACCCTGGAGTTTTTTTCTTTTGATATACTGCAAGTACATTATTCTATGAAAATATTTGGGAGACATACAAAAGTACAATGTAAAAGGACACATCACAGCGCTGTTAATAACAAACATTTGGTAACAACCATCGAGCACTGGATCAAGGTCAGTGAACGCAGATGTATCAAATAACAATTAAAATGGTATTGTAACGACAGATGTGGTTGTCCACACCTGCAATCTCAATACTTGGGAGATGAGGCCACTGGTTAGGGACCAGCGTGGGCCACATGGTGAGACCCTGTCTCGTAACCACTACTCACCAATGGTATTGAGAAAAATAATGCTCTGGAAAACATTTGTCAAATATAGCACGCATGATAAAAGTGTATACTAAAAACTTCTATGTAAAATCTGAAAAATTATACTTAAGGAGTAAGTCTATTTTTGCTTTTAGAATATGTACTTTCAGAACAAACCCAATTAGAAAATCATAAACCAAACTTTGAATAGTGTGTATTTTTGGACTGAGGGATTATATGATTTATTTTCTCCTTTTGATTTATCCATACTTTCTGAACATTTTACAATACATCTGTTTTATTTTGACATTAAGCCAGGAGCAATACTTTGAATAATTATAGTATTTCTCTCCTTAGAAGTTACATACATAAGATCTCCCTGGGCCCCATCCCGCTCCTCAACTTTGAATTGTTTCATTATACAGACGGGGAAAGTTGAAAATTTATCTCTGGAGTCCTTAGGAATTTTCTCTATGCAGTCCACGACAAATTTGATTCAGCAGTCAATATAAACTTTACTCCACGGCCCCCCTTCCTTTCCTAGGCCTTATGTGAAGACATAAAAACATGATTCTCAGAATAATTTTCTATTTTAGCAGAGTGAAATAGTTTCGGTAGAGATACCTAAACAGGGTTCTTTGTATCCGTCTTGCTTAATAACCCCCTTTCCTTTAATTGAAATGGGAAAAAAAAAAAGTACTAGTTTGGAAAATACTTCTAAAGAACGCTGTCTCCAACTGTGCTTGTACTCACTGTCTGTTATGGTCCATTAGGTAAACATGGTGTTCAGCAGTCAGGCGGTGGCTGATATATTTGGCAACACTGATAATGTGATCTGTGTTTAGGAGGAAGCGGATGTGTCATTCCATGGAAGCACAGGTTTTCTGAAAGTGATTGTTCTTTTTGCAAGAAAAAGTTAGGTCATGGAACTTTAAGTCCTCACTGAGAGTTGGAACATTTTAAATTTGTCAGCTGAACTTTTTGTTGCTTTTACTGGGATTTTCGATATACTGTTCGGCTTGGTTTCAGAGGCAACCTGTATTAGCTGGAAAGAAATGAAAGCCTCGTTACTTCTGACTTCTGAAAGTTTAATTAGTATAATAAGAAAAAAAAAGGGCTGGCGTACTTAGCATAACTTTTTAAACTTCCGTCAACCACAGTTTTCATGTGTGAATTGAATGTTTAAAAACAAATATATAACAGAACATTAAATCTCAGTCCCCCCATATATATGGCTTATACTTAGACACACACACACACACACACACACACACATACACACACGTGTACATCTATATCTGTATCTATATATATGCCTGTGTATTAATTACTTTCCTGTTGTTGGACAAAACATCAGACACCTGACACCTGCAATTTAAAGGAACACAGATTAATATGGCTCACAGTTTTCAGCAACTTCAGCCTGGAATCAGTGGCTCCGAGAAAGAAATGCGTGGAGGATGGGCCTGGGAGAGGAAACTGCTCATCTCATGACAGCTAAGAAGCCGAGAGAGAAGGGAGAAGTCGGAGACAGGAACATACACTGTTGGGTCACACGCCCCAGTAACCCACTTCGCAGCAGGCCCTATATCCTAACAGTACAATCACTTAGAGCCTTATGAGGCAGTCACCTGACAGACACTTTACACTCGGGGGACATTTTTGATGCAAACCATAACAGCCTGAAGATCAAATATATTCCCCATAGAAGAGATAAATACATTTCATTTCAGCAAATAGAACAGTAAGCACTTTCAGCTTAAATTCTGATTTGACAGAATATTTTGTAGTGCTCTAAGTATTCTCAGTGGTAAAATGTATAGCATTTCTCTTAGGAGGTGACTGAATTACCTAATAGTTTTCGTTGGAATAAAGTTTCTCCAGATAGGCCTAGAGCTCCCTCTCTCCTGAGATTCCATGAGAACTAAGTACTACTTCCGCCCGTGTCCTCAGGAATTGTCCAATTCCTTCCTATTGGTGTTTACACACTTTGAGTGGTAGAAGGCAAGAGTTGGCTCCATCACTGACATCAAGTTAGGATATTTTGTTTTCTTAATCTTTCTGTTTAAGTGGTATACATACATGTGTATATAAGTATATATCACACATACACCTTGGCAGCAAATTAACTTTACCCAGTGCTTATATGATACTCAAATCATGGCACCACTGCACATAATGCTATCAATTAATTACATTTTTAATAAATTCTTTAGGTTCATAGATGGCTGCTGACAGTGTACTAGCTTCTGCCTTTTTGTAAAAATGAGTTATAGGTGACCAAGCACAGTTAAACAATCCCTAGGCTTAGTGAAAACTAGCTTATGTCTATAGTTTGGAGTTGTGAGGATTAAAAGAAGGTGGATTCTACAATAAAAGCTCGAATGCTATTCAGTTTTATCATAAACAATAATTTTGTTTAGGAGGAAGAGAGATACTGTTATTTAAATCTGTAGAGAAGAATGTTGAAATCCTTAGGCTAGTACTACCATGACAGGAAGCTGATCTCTTAGAAACATGTACAAGTAAAGTCCCAACATCGGTAATTGTGAATTGTAGACTATGCAGCTGGGTATTTTAATACCATGAAAGAGAAATTATGCTCCTTCCTATGTCTTCCTCCCTCTCACTTCCTTTAACTTCTCCCATTTGTTTTCATCCCCTCCTTTCCAACTTTCCCCTTCCCCTCTCCTCTCCCACTTCTCTGCTCCTGCCCCAGTTTTCTTTGCTACCTCAAGCTTCAGCTCTTCATTTCCCTCTCCGTTCCTCTTTCCTCACAACTTTTTCTGATATTTCCAGCTCTCGTTTTTTTTTTTTTAATTGAGTTTATTGGTACATTCTAGGTATACAGTACAGTTACCTTCATTACTGGGATCCTGTACCTTTACATGACAGGTCTTGGTTCTCATTTTTTCCCTTGTCCCTACCCTCCCTTCACCTCCTCCTCTCCTCCCCATTTACAAACACTTTAATTCCATTTTTTCATTTTCTCACATTTTTTCTTTTCCCTTATTCCCCTTCTCCTACCCTTCCCACTTTCCCTACACCTTTAACCCTTTTGTTACTATTTCACATTGTTAATTATCTCATTAGGATCTTGAGTACTATTATAGTTTTTGATGTTTATGTTTGACCCTCAAGTATCATGTCATTGTTCACCAAGGGGCCAGGGCACTATTTCCTAGGCTCTTTAGTAGTAGTGAGCTTGGACTCTGAAAGAGAGATCTCTTTTCTTCACTTCAGATCAATACTATATCATTGCATTGTCTGTGTACTACTAAATGAATCTGGACTCATTGGAAAATATTTCCTAGAAATATATTATGTACTATTTTTGTTCCTCCCAAATTCATATGCTGAAGTTCTAATCTCCAATAGATGGAATATGGCAACATAGCAGATGGGCTTAGATGAGGTCACAAAAAAGAAGGCTCTTATGAAAATTAATGTCTATCTATGAAGAGGAAGAGACACCCTAGCTTCCCTTCTCTCCATACTCATGAATTTAACTACTAATTGTGACATGGCAACCTGGCTCGAGTGAGAACTAAGTGCAATTCTAGGTGTGTCTGTGGATGATTGACCCCTAGGTCAGCAAACTGAGCAGCGAGGACCTGCCACCAATCAATATGCTTGTAGCCTGGAAGGAATAAAAAGGGCAAGACAGGGCTGGAGATTTAGCTCAGTGGTTCTGCAGCCTGCCTCGCAAGCACAAGGACCGAAATTTTATCCCTGGTACCAAATAAATAAATAAATAAATAAATAAATAAATAAATACATACATACATACATACATACATACATACATACATTTTTAAAAAGGGCAAGAAAAAGGAAGCAGGCCTATTTGGGAGAGTTCCCTTGACCTTCAACTGGTTGTTCTGCATTCTTGGTCCTTCTTGTTCTGTGACTTTCATATTCTTGGGCTGAGAAGTTTCTGGATCCATCTCCAGCGCATAGGTGACCACTGTGGCTTCTTCCACCTCTGATCTTATGAACATCTAATACATCCCTTTGTTTAATTATGCATATATTTTATATTGATCTTGTTCCTTTAGAGAACCATAACTAATTCAAATGCCAAGAAAAGGTTATGTGCATGCAGAGGAAGAGACAGTTGTAGCGGGAGGTATTAGTATTAAAAACTAATTTGCTTCAACCAATCTGCTTGAATAACTACTTTGGCAGTTGGTCATTACCCAGTCAGCTATGAAAAATTTGTTTTCTTTCTACTTTTACTGAGTCAATAAACATTTTTCATACTTGCAATCGGTGCAGTGTGTAGTATACCAGGTTAACAGCAGGACTTTAATTGTCTGATACCCTGTGTGTGTCTGTGGTTTATTTTTATTTTTATGTTTTTGAAGGAAAATATTTACTGATACATTGTAGATATATATTATAATAAAATTAATCATAGGGTGATTATATTTACATTTGTACCTATTTATGCCCTGCCCAGCCAAGTGTCTTTGGGAAAGTCATTTAGCTTTTCTGCGTCTGGTTTCCTCCCCATCAGATTGAAAAAAGAGCATAGGATGGATTCCATAGGGCTCCACTTAAACGCACACTTTGCCCACCATATGACACACAGTAAGTGCTGTGTTGGCAAACACATGTCCCATTAATGTTTAGATGCTATATCCTAAATAACTACTTCACAGAAGAAAGGCTAAATACCAGAGATTAAGAGTCTTAGTTTGAAATGCAAGGAATTTTCTTACAAGATAAGTAGGAAAAAACCCAAAATATAGTTCTTACAAATTCCACTAAATCACAATCTTATCTTTCAATTTCAAGTCCAACCCCTTTAAGTTTCCATGAGATAAATGTCAGCTGACATGTGCAGACTGACTCACCTTATTTCCATTAAAGGGGATTGAAATTAAAAACAAGCATGAAAACAGCTGGAATGTGACACGTGGGTCAGTGGAGTCCAGTAACTCAGCAGAGATCATAATGCTCTTTGAAAAACCAATAACCCTTTGGCACATTTCTCCAGGCCTGCTTGAATGCTGTAGGGCCAAATGATGGCGTATCTTGGCAGTGCCAAAATTCTTTGATTACACAGAAAAGAAAACTTCATTCAAAGTAGTTATGCAACCCAAAAGAACACAATGAATCCACTGTGTGCATCCTCAGGGTGTCTCTGATCACATTATTTCTATATTTTTCTCTTCTGTAAACTTCAACATTGAAGACGGACATAATTTTAGGTAAATTTTCTACTACACCTTTTTGTAAAAACTTGCCATAGAAAGTGTAAGTTATTATGTCCTTATTCATTTTTCAGGTTAAAGAAGTCATTTTAATGTCAATGATCCATATGAATTTACAATGTCTCCCTTTTTACACTTAAACACGCTTAACATTTTTTTTTTAAATCAAGACAAAATTTTAAAATTATAAACATTAGAAAATATACAAACCACTGTTCACCACATAAAATCTCATTAGGGGAATAGTTTTTATTCATTCCATAGTGTTGACATTTCTCCATTTCAGTAATCATTAGTAGTTTTAAAAACTGCCAGAAAATACTTAAAATATTCCTTTTAGATACTATTTCTACCACAGACAGATTTCAATTCCCTCTTTCATTCAGTGTCATTTTTCTATTGTTTTGAAATTATTACTAATTCCTCCAAGTTCATTTGTATTCTGTAAGATTCTTCTTGTATCCAAGCAACTCCATCTAAAAAAAAATAACTTTTTTTGTGGGTGATATATTCAGAACATAAGCTTAGATATACTTAACATTCTATTTCTTTTAGTAATAATTCTCAAGAACCTAACTCCCCAGAAGGAGATTTAAAATTTGGGAACAAATAGCCACATCCTTTGAAAAGTTCTCTCATCTTATTTCACTACAGTTATGTGAACATATTAGATGTTCTTTTCTTAATTAAATTTTTGAGCATGTTGACTCTTTTGTATTTTTTGAAATGATACACACTTTTAGATAATTTGTTAAACAGAAAATAAAAAGAATAAAATAAAAACATTCTCAAATAACCATGGGACACCTATGGAAATAAATTGTCAATCGATGAAGTGAACACGAATATTTCAGAATTAGCCAGATACCAAGAATCTGGTTGCCATTTACTGATCTTCATGTGAATGAAAATTCAAAGGACTTCTCATATTCCTCTTTATTGAGAAAATCATTAGAAACGATTTTACTTCCACTTTTCCTCATGAAGCCTCTCTCTTGGAACGACACATGCAGAGATTTCAATATATATTTACATGTATACATTTCATGTGAAGTATGTAATACTTCCATGGAAACAACTGTATCTGATAGTACGTGGGTTTGAGGGGAGGGGCAGTGATTAGAAGCATGGTTTGGCAGGAGTGAGAAACGCGCGGGCACAATACTGAGGAGGAGGGACAGGCTGTGGCCGCATCAACGGGTACTTTACAGTGGTGACACTGAGGGCCCGATGACTTCATCTCCCCGCTGAAGTCCCCTAATCAGCCAAAAAGGGATAATAATACTCAGGGCCTCAGACATACAATGCTTCAGTGTGGATTTTTCAACTTTACAATACAATGAAAGACATATACATTCAGTAAAGGCTGAACTTGGAGTTTTAATATTTGTTCTTTTCCCAGGCCAGCAACACGCAGTAGGATCCTCTTGTGATACTGGGGAGCAGCCGTGAGCTGGGATCCTAAGCAGTTGTAAGATCAGGAAGGGAAACATCCAATACTACACAGTGGGCTGTGTTGTAAGCTGGAATTTTTGGTAGCGAGACATAGTAAACCCATTCTTTTTTAACTTATGAGATTTTCATCCTCTGATGACTTCCTTACGATGCATTTGAATTTTGGGTCAAGGAAGTTCTATACTAATATTGAATTTTGTTATAAAGATTGAACATGTTAATAGTTATAAGATATGTGAAATACTTGAATAGTGACATGTATTTATGTTCTTTAAAAGTATTTCTCTTAATAGACTGCTTTTAGGGTGGTTTGAGTTCCCAGGGACTTTGATGGACAAGTAAGTACAGCGTTCCCATATGCCCCTGACCCACACATGTACCCATTATCTACATCCCTTCCCAGAGAGAACATCAGCTTCAATCCATGAATCTACATCAGTGAAACATCATTAACACAGAATCCATATGTTAGGCTTATTTTCGTGGCTGTCTAAAATACAGGTTTGGACAAATCTATAATGGCATATGTTTTAATGAAAAACATTCTGACACGTTACAAAAAAAAAAAAAGCAAGCAAGCAAGCAAGCAAGCAAGCTCGTGGAGTGTTAATGAAATTCTTTCCATATGGAAACTGTGGATAATATTCCGTGACTGCTCTCTGGTGGGTCTCTCTCTAGTTTGTGAACCCACTGGAAGTTATGATGAAGAATCACTTGGTGGTTAAACATACATGACCTAATAGGGGAAGAAGATGTGGTTTCTCTAAAAGGAAATCATTTGACTGGACCATCATGGTTCCTTGTAAGGTCATAACAAAGGAGAAAGGAGCAGAGAAAAATATTTAAGCTTTACAAAAAGTGAGAGAAAAAATTTGGGTGTTATGTTATTTTGTAGGAGGCAGTTTAATGACATTTTGTTGAATTGCTTGAAATGAATTCTTAGAAAAGCAAAAGACATTGTTTTGAAGAGAAGTGGAATTATGGGATGGAAGTCATTACCTGGAAGAAGAATTTATGCAAAACATAAACTAGGGTCAGAACAATTTAGGTGAATTCAATAAATCACTGATCTATTTTAATATATTGAATGAAGGGATTTAGTTACACATACCCTACCTAATGTAGATAGGTACTTGCGCAGATATAAACAATATCTTTATCTTTCATGTAGATACCTTTCATGGGCTACTGCACTAATCTACAAAATATGCCTGGACTCATTTAGGTAGAACAAACCATACAAATATAGGCCTGACTGATGCAGTATCCTGAAAATGAAAAAAGGACTTGGATTCCCCTGGATACCAAAATCTTGGCTGTGATGCATAAGAGAAATTCAACTGTACATTTATATAAGCCAGAACCTAAAAGTAGCAGCTAACTGGGAACTATAGAAACCACAAAAGGATTAACTTCAAATAACTGAATGCACAATAGAGAAAAACCCCACCTACTTACTAGGCTGCCCTCTTCTTTGTAAGTCAATTCTTATATCAATTAACATACCGTGTTGTAGTTCCATATTTAAAACAGCAGAGTCCCTTTCAGGTCAGGCAATGTTCATCAGCTCAGTTAGCAAAGCTTTGGTTAGTTCCTACCATACGCCAGATACTCACAAGTCTAAAAGTGAGTGACACACAGACAAGTCACATCCCCTGCTCTCCTAGCTACAGAAACAAAAATACAGATTTCGGGTGTTCTTTACTAAAATTCTGCTATGCCTTATCTAGTTGTCTTGATTAGCAGTACGGTGATCACAACCTAACACTGGACTATCTGTGACTTGAGGAAGGCTGGAGGTTCATTTCTTATGTTGTCCAATAGGTGCAAGCATGTGGTGCCCGGAGCCTGAGGAGGTGTGATCAGAATAGTGAGTGTTTAAAATGTTTAGATTATACTACAGGACAAGTTGCAGTGGATCCTTCTCTCCTGGAACACACTCGCTGCGTTATTCTCGTCACTTTGTGAAGAAGTTCTGGAAGCCCTCTTTTGTGAACGTCTTTAGTTATGCTGTTGTGGCTGCCTCGACATCCTGAACTGATACAAAACATTAACTTTTTGTGGTCATTGTTTTGCTTTGGGAAAGAGCCAGAAGTCTCTCAGTACCAGATTCGGAGAATAAGGTGATGAGAACATACCATAATGTTTTTCCTGGCAGTAAACATTTTGAGTCAATTTAGGATAACAACGCAGCCATAAAAAGACAGGAAAGAGTATTTCCAGAACTACCTTGGAAAGTGACAAGAATAATGGCATTAGTGTGTTCGAAGTGAGTGGGAGTATTTTGAAGAGGCTCAAAAACAATGTGTGCTTTATTGTAATTTTTTTTTTCATTTAAAAAGTCACTATTTTGCGATTACATTGTGTGTATTTGTGTGTGTGTGTGTGTGTGTGTGTGAGATGGGGAGGTATTTTGTGCCATTCTTCCTGAAGTATTTTGTAGTATATGAAACAGAATCAAACAGGAATTATTTTGCATCACTTTTCTTAGTCTTTATATATTCAAATTATCAAAGCTTAACATAAGCTGAGTGTTTTAAATACATTTTCGGTGAGGAGATTTGCTTCCTTATAATATGGCATGTGACGTGAGGCCAATCTGCTTTCCTGATTATCCCAGCAAATGCTGGCGTCTTTCTGGTGAGCATTCATGTCCTGTGTTACCTACTGAGCAGCAGTATAAGGACAGCCGGGAATGTAAACCTTTTAAAGAATGGCTTCCGGAAGGATTGGAGCCTGAGAAGAAGCACCATTAAACCTCCCTTGCTCCCCCTCCCCCTGGAATTCTGAGGTGGTGTTTGTGCCCATTTAACTCTTCCGTGCCGGGTGCTGTGAGTGCGCTCCCAGTATCTGCAGTGAAATATTATGCTCTCTGGATAATTATTCTGATCAGTAATTGCTACTTATTAAAATATGTACGTAGCTTTTGCAGAGGAAATGAGCAGCAGCAGAAAACTTCATTTTAGAGGCATTGCATAGTGATTTCACTTTTTTTCTTTTGTGTGATCACCTAATTCAACATTTCCTTATATTTCAAGCCTTCAGAAAACAAAACAAAACCGAGGCTTGGAAAAGTCAGCTGGCTTACACATACAGCATGGGTGGGAAGAGACATAGCCTGCAAGGAATTTCTGATCCAGAGCCAGTGATATTGCTATTACGTACAATAAGTTTTACCAAGTAGGAAATTAAGGTCTTTTGTACTAGCAACCCAATTATAATAGATTTTTATTGAAGGGTAGTTTGGGGTCTGAATTATGTGCATTAAACTTCTTTCCTTTTTTTTTAGCTTCCTCTGGAATCAATGGAGTTTATTTACCAGTATATCTTGGATTGAAAGTCAGAATTTTTAGATGGTTTAATCCATGAATGTGTAAATATTTGTTTTAGAATATGCTCACATTTTTGTTTTGTTTTGTTTTACTGTCTTTTACCTAACTTCTCTTTAACATCTTAATTACTTTTTTTTTATTATTGAGGCAACAAATTCCTACCTCCTTAGTTCCTGCCCCACAACAACCCAGGGCCCAGAACATAAACAAAGACGCATTTGGAGGCTCCTGCAGAGAGACCTATATCCAAGATCAGCAGTTCCTGCAATTTGCTATTTCCTCCTCCCTCTTCTCCCCAGAAGCCGTCTTATGTAAGCCTCCCTGAGGCAATGCATGTATAGTTCTAGGGAGGTCACTGAACACTAAGGCTGCTGCTGTGCGTATTAGATGGCTATAAAGGAGTAAAGGGATAATAACATTTAGCAAGCTAATTGACAGGATTCCAAATATTAATAAGTGAGTGCAATTGACACAGTTTGACACCAACACTTTGGAATTTATGACATGTAAAAGGGGAGGGAATGAATTTACTGGAACATCTTTTCAACTTTTTAATATAATTGGGATTCCTAAACCATTATACTATCTATGCGTTTCCTGTATTTGCCTTGCTTTGCTCTCAGATGTCCACGATGCATGGGACCTCATTAAGAAATACTGTGTACCTGTACCAGCTCCCCGAAATGAAGGTAATCATTATGTTCTGCAAACATGTACTAATAAAAAAATACTTTAGAAAGGAGCTCAGTTTTGTAGCTTTTCTTTAATATATGAGACTTATAATAATGTGTGCTGCTATTTCCAGGCAGTTTAGTATCATTAAAGCAAACATCATATAAACCTGACTTCCTGTTTTTACATTGTAGAAGTCTATATTAAGCACCACAAACAAAAACATTAGATGAATATTTTTTCCTTTAAAATAAAAAGCTCCCTTAACCAAGACTTCAGAACAGTCCCAAAATGGACTTGTTTGTAGCTTATTCATCTTTTCCACCCCCTGACTGCTTTTTACAAGTTTCATGCCCATTTTTGGTGACAATTTATTATTTGAAGTCGTCTTCCAAGGGCAGAACATTTCTTTGTAGAAAGAGTCTGAAGCAAACTTCATGTGCAAAACAAACATATCACAGGCCAGTACAGACAGTTAGGAGGCAGACTATGTTCTGAAAATGTGCCTCAAAGAATGCTGTTTGGAGCCTGGAATGTATTTTTCATAGAAACATTATAAATGTTACGTTTTCGAGTCAGTGCTGTGAAGCCCAGTGACTTGTGAAACATTCAGACTGCACGCCTGTATTATTCATACTATTTTGTGATAATTTAGTATACTGTTGCGGTAAAGTTGTATTTTATGACATAAATATGCTCTGGCTTAGCTTCAAAATCGTGATAGTGTAACTCAGTTCCTGTTTCACTGAGCTTCTCATTTATTCACACTCAAAGAGGAAGGACTCTGTCATGGCCAAACCAGTTAAGATGTCCCGTGTTTCTAATTAATGAACACGGTTGGGGCAACTGGGGAGCCGTACAGTTTGGAAGTTCGGAGTCCTTCTCCCCCACTTTTCTTATGTACCTGTTCAATGAAGAGTCATACAGAGTCAACATTATCTGTTGGGTTTTTGTTGCGATTTATCAGCCATATGATCCTGCAGCAACAATTGTCCCGATAGGAGAATACCAAGAGTGTATGACTGGTACATTCTTTCTCTGCCTTTACTTGAATTGTAAGGTGCTTTTTTAGCATTCCCTCACTTGTTTTTTCTCCCCCATTTCCTGTCCCTCAGTATTAGGATCTAGGATCCTACAAAATACTAGGCCTCCAGGTTTAGCTGAAGCAGATTATTTAGGTGGTTCTGAGGCATTCTGCAGTAGGGACTCACAGAACTGAAACCTGAGCACATAAACAGTAGCCTGGTCCCTAGTGCTTTTCCTTCACGAGCTAATTTGCTGTTAGCCCATCTCTCCTACATTTCCCGCTGTCACAAATCTTCCCATTGCTGTCACTGATGTGCTGGGAGAGTCACCATTCTTCTTTAGACCTATTTTAGTGACATAAACTTGGTTCAAAGACTGCTTTGGCCCCATATTGTTACATTGACTTTCCTACAGAGATACACCTTCCTTTTCTATGCATGACTATTGTGGCAGAGCAGAATGGCTCAGTGTTACAGCCAAGTGTTACAGCTACAGCAATTTGAAGACCTGAGAATCTAGAAGTTACTGAAGAGACGGAGAAAACCCCTTTAGTAGCCAGCTGGCTCAGAGGAGTTTGCCCACTCCAAATTCTGAGTGTAGAGTTGCAGCGAGAGTCCCATATATACAGTTGGAGAAAGGAAGTTGAGAAGAATCTTTTAGGGTGGAGACATAGCTAGAATCCGGGAAACTTTGGTAGAAACATGAGGTACTAACAGCTACATTGTTTGAGCAGAACATGTTTGATACATTGAGCAGGTAACATCATTCTGCACAAACAGCCACAGAATATTTTGATATATTAGGATGGAACACATACAGCCCAAATGGTTCAATTTCTGGTAGAGAACATCTTTCCATCTTACAGAGAAAAAACAAAACAAAACAAAACAAAACAAAAACAAAAACCACACCAGGGCAAGGCAGTGCTTTATTATTCATTATTGCTTCATCATGATATCTTTACCATTTCAACTCAAGACAGTTTAAATCAAGACAAATAGAGGATAAAACAGCGAATTAAGTAATTTTTGCATGTTTAAAGATGCTATAACATAAACTTGATTAAATGTAATACTGTATGAAATCAGTAAATCTCAGTTCCTGAGTAGGTGAAGGTTGAATTATCCAGGTGCAAAAAAGTAGGATGCTGAGTTCTGCTCTGGGAAACCGTGAGTAATAGATTGATCCTCTTAGAGGAGGCCAGTGTAAACATCAGAATGTGTGGTGAAAAGGTACAAGGAAAAGATATCCTACTGGTTTTTCAGCGGCTTTAGACAAATTCCTGGAGATCTGTTTTGGAGCTATGTGTTTTCTGACCCTTGGCTTGTCTCTGTCTGAAAGCTCTCAGAATGCAGCATGTCATCAAAGAAAATTTATGGCCACTTTTCAAATCATAGAGACAATTTAGGTAAAGAGCAGTAGATTAATCATTTGTAATATATACTTTTTGAACTGTAGCCGTGAAATCATTTTAGTGAATCACAGTTAGCATAAAATGGAATAGAAATAATAGAATGGAAATAGAATATAGCAAAGTAAGTCATATTTGGTAAGAATTAGATGAATTGTATGGATTTTTCTTTCAGTGACATAGACACACTCTGCATCATGTTGTGTCACAATTAATTTTAATTGTTTGTGTCAGTTTGACTGGAAAACAGGATTCCAGACATTTGACTAAACATTATTTCTGAGTGTTGGTGTGTCAATATTTCTGGAAGAGGTCATTGTCTGAATTGGTAGACTGGGTAAAGCAGATGGTCCTACCCAATGTAGATGACATAATCTCATGGGCAGAGGAAGTTTGAATTCATTTTCTCCTAGACTGTTTGCCAGGGGCATCTATCTTCTCTTGTACTCAGTATCCTGGTTCTCAGACTATCAGGATTAGGCTAGAATCTACACTATTGACTGATAATTAGGCTTTCAAACTATACCACCAGTCTTCCTGGTTTATAGCTTTTAAATGAAAAATCATAGGAATTCTCAGCTTCCTTAATCATATGAGTTAATAACAAAAAGAAAAAAATTCTGGAAGAATTTTGAGGTGCGCGGTACAAAAAGCCAGTATCATTTTTTAAAGGATCCAAAGGAATTCATACTCTAATATTTGGTGACAGGTAAAATTTGTAAATGATGAAATTGAATATTTAGCTGAAAAAATCAGACAACTTATAGAAGGTGCAGCTCAGTTTCTTCTGATTGCTTATAGCAAATTGAGAACCAGAGAAATAAATTAAAGAAGAAGTTTCTAAGAACATAAAGATTTAGGAAATTCTTCACTTATCCAATATGTAAAGTAATGAGAAATCCTACTTGGAAGAAGACTTTGAGGGTGTGACTAAGCAAACATTTGAAAATGAGGTTAATATGGGTATTTAATTGGCCACTCTAGCAGGAAAACCATCAGCTTGAATTGAAGGGAAGTAGATGGGCTAGAATGAAGGATGATCAGAGATTTTCAGTTCCATAGGATAGGAAGATGAAGCTACAGTATTTGCTTATAACTTTGTGCTATTCTTTAAAGGGAAAACTGATCCTGAAGGCACCGAGATAACCAGAAGCACCAGATAAATCTTAACAGGGCAGATAGTCTCCAAGAGATGCTGTGGAGTGAGTCGTGTCAGGAGCCAGTTCTAGCAGAAGACTGCTGCTTCTTTGGGGTCCCCTAACACAGCTGACTTGTGTGAGCACTTGTAGGTGTGATCATATTGTATGCCTGGGAGGCAAAGAAGATTATCCAGTGAGATATATTCTGAGCCTTCCTAGTAAATTTGCCTTCCTAGGGTTTGGATTTGCCTGGGACTGGATATTTCTCCCTTTCCTATGTGTCACTTTTGGAATAAGAATATCTATCCTATGCCTATGTTATGATTGCATTTCAGAAGCATATAACTTGTATAGTTTCATACTCGGAGAAGAACTTGTACAGTTTCATAGTCGGAGAAGAATTTTTACCTCAGCATGACTAGTACCTGGTATCTTACCCATATCTGTTTAAGCAATATTTCGATGAGATTGTGTTTTATAGAGTTGATGCTGCAAGAAAAGTTAAAATTCATGGAGATATTGAGATAGAATGAATATATTTTGCATGGGAGAACTGTATTAATCAGGGGAAAAAGAGGAATAGTGTTAAGGACTGCATTGTCAACCCATAAAAATTCATATGTTGAAATGTTAACCAACAAAGAGATGGTATTAGAAGGTGAAGACTTTGAGAGATAATTAGGTATAGATAAAATCATGCAGGTAAATGTTCTAAGAAGGGATTAGTGTCCTTATCGAAAAAGAAAAAAGTTTAGATTTAGCCCTCTCTGTAATATTTGAAAGTATAGTGAAAATCAGTCTACAAACCAGGAAGATATTCACTGCAAATTGCATTTTCTGGCACTTTGACTTTGGAATTCCTAGTCTCTAGAGCTATGGAAAATAAATTTCTGTTGTTTAAGCCACTCAGTCTATGGGATTTTTGTTATAGCAACTTGAACTGACTCTGCACTGCCTGAAGTGTCTCACATTGAGACAAGAGGTTAGAATGTGGCAAAAATGGCTGGGGAAGTAGGTGTATGACCTGTTAATTGCAAAATCCCAAGACACATGGGTACAACAGTTTCCAAAGTCTTGCAGGTGAACTTATCATGAGAACTCAAGCAGTTTTCCCATAGGATGGCCTAGACCTGACAACAGCTTGAGGAATAGGTGATACAAAAATGACAGCACTGAGTTTTTGCCATTGTTTTCTCTCTTTGATGGATGGCTCGCCCTCATGCTGTAGGATGTACTTCTTCCGCTACTTTTACTTGGCCAAATTCACTCCACAGAGACTGTTTCGTTTCCTACATTTAATAAAACCATTTGTACTTGTCTGACCAATATTTGCTCAGGGCAGAAAGAACCTAGAAACCTACTCCAGAAGGAGACTTTGGCATCCCCCAAAACTGGTAATAATACTGAGAAGCTTGCTAAAGAAATTTGAAAGGCCAGACATGGTGGTTCACATATGTAATCTCAGTACTCAGGAAACTGAGGCAAGAGGACCACTGCAAGTTCAAGACCAGCCAGCACTACACAGTGAATTCTAGGCCAGCCTGAACTCCACAGCAAGACTCTCTCAAAAACATTTTTTAAAGGTATTGGTCTATATTAATGCTTTATATAAGGTCTTCAACTTATTTGATTTTAGGCTTGGGTTAGAGAAATAAAGGTGTATTGTTAAAAAGTATTGTCTCTAAAGGTTAGCTTCTTCAGAGATACAATAGCTTGTAGACATAGGTCAAGAAATTAAATATCCAAACTACATAGAGGCATATATGAGACAGAACACTTATTATATTATATCACACTCTGTCAATGAAAACAAGATTCTTTGTTAAAACAACAAATAGGATTTCTAACCAATTAAATCTTTGTAAACATAATGCTCAACTGGAAAGTGTTTAAATAAATAGTATATATATTAATACTTTCTAATTAAACTTCAATCATTTTACAGCATATTCTTGATTTTTTTCCCCACATATTAAAGTCAACATTTCCAATCTGAATCATTTTATTTATCCTTTGTGGCTAGTTGCCATTTTCATATTTATCTTTCTTTTTTCTTTCTTCTTCTTCTTCTTTTTATTTTTTTCTTTGTACCAGGGATCAAACTCAGGTCCGTACACTTTCAAGCCAGGTGGTGGTGGCACCACTGAGCTAAGTCCCTGGCCCATATTTTGCTTTCTTTTCTCTTCCACAGTTACCTATTTTTCTCTTCTGTGTGGCCATTTGTTACAGTAAGAAGTAAGAAAAACATTGAATCACTCAAAAAGTTCTTTTTTGAATCATGAGTAATTTTATTCTGTATAACTTCTTTTTTCTCAATCACCTTTGAAGCTTTAAGTAAGTATAAAAGCTAATTTGAAATTACCATACAATTGGATTCCTTATTAGCCTCTGTAGGCATTTTTGTAGATATATAGTTTAGCCAGGGTCTCAAACTTCTCACAGAAAATACCCTCATTTTTAAATGTCCCAAGATTTTATTTTTTAGAACATATTAAAATATTGTGAAAAGCCCAGTAGGCTGCTCAAGCAGAGATATTAATTGATATTGTCATGGACAATGTACTTAGTAACTTTCATTTATACCCTACTTGCCTTTTTTTTCCTACTTGCCTTTTAAAGGCAAGTAATGCCTTTAATGCATGCAAGTGCATTCCTTTCCAGTAAAATACTGTACACTAGACATGTGCTGATCAAGTACAAGATTCTGTACTGAATATTCAAATGGAAGGCAAAATAAAATTGATACATACAAAACATCAGTGAATTAGACCAAGCTTCTCACTTGAGACTCTTCCTGACATCTCTCGAAACTGTAAATGTTAACAATGACATTTAAATTTAACCCACTCATTCACTAGTTCTTATATCATACAATGTTACCCTGAGTCCATTTATCACGCACAATTTTAGTTTCAATGTGTAATTTTTCCTGGAAAGCATGTACAGTGTTTTTTAAAGAACATTTTATTAATGAGGTATAATATATAATAAAATGCAGAGTTTTAAAATATTGACTTCTAGGGCCAGGAATTTAGCTCAGTAGTGCTGTGCCTGCCTCACAAGTGCAAGGTCCTCACAAACACAAGGTTCTGAGTTTGATCCCCAGTACTAAAAGAAAAAAAAAAAAGAACCCACACAAATAACAACAACAAAACACAACAAATTATGACAATTGTATATATTACTGTAACTGCCACTTAAAACAATATATAAAATATTTTCATCATTCAGAGTTCTGTTGGTTGGGGTCTTCTCCAAACACCTTCTGGCCCACCACTCACTATAACCACTTGCTAATTTTTATCATTTTATGTTATCTTTGCTTATTCTTGAACTGCATCTTAATGGAATCACACAGTACGTATTCATTTACATCTAGTTTCTAGTACTTTTGAAATTTATCATGTAACTGCATCTGTTAATACTTGATTCCTCTTTGCTGTAGGATAGTTTTCTCCTATATGAATGCACTACGGTTTGCCTGTCTTTTTTCTTTTTTTCTTTTAGATGACTGATGGTTTTATTGGAAAACTTAGAGAGGTAAAGGTATGCCGTCATTTGAGATGACAGTTCTTCTACTTCAAGCTAAAAACTTCACTTACCCCATTTAAACTCTAGTTTAGAACATCTACATGTAGAGCTGTAGTCTCAGGCCTGGAGCAGCTGTGAAACGGAAGTTACCGCTCCGCTGCAGTCCTTGGTTTCAGTGTGTTCCCCTTCACCTTCCACTTCCATTTTCATTGAAATTTCCAGTGTATTTTGCCCCAGTTGGGAAAGTGTAAGTCCCCAAACCCGTGAAATGCATTGTCCTTAAATTCTCCTTGATCTACTGCTCCCGAAAAATGCTCAAGTTTTCCCAAACCATTCATTTTTTCATCTCTCCAGTTTCCTGTGTAGACGGTCCCATTAGGAGTGGTGCGAAGGCCTATTCCATTTCTCATAGCTGCCGGAAGACGTTCTTGTACAGTCACCATTATACTTGTCTCCACTTGGAAATATAAAGCTTATCTTATGCACTTCTGAATGTGATACAGAGGGGTAGTGGACACTTTCACAACCTTGCGACTCTCCCTGGCCCGCCAGCTCGGCCTCCTGGAGTGAAGGTGCTAGGCCTGCTCCAAGAGCAACCTGGTTGCTCTGCTTTTCTTTTTTTTATAGTCATGGTACTTTGGCTTGACTTGGTTATTATGATAAGGTTGCTATGGACATTCCCATGGATGCCTTTTATGTGGACATATCTTTTAATTTTGGAAGACTAGAACTGCTGGATCATCAGATAAATATTTTAAAATGATTAAAAGCATACCTGTAGCTTTTAATTCTCAAAGTGATCATCATACTTCAAATCTAAAGAAACATTGGGCAGGAAGGAGTGGAGGTGAAGGGAAAGTTAAAGAATGAAGAATCGTTACGTGTACTGACTCCCCAGAGTGAATGTAGTCGTTATGTGCTGCAAACATATAATTTTTAAACTAATAAAATTTCAATTAAAAAAATAAATAAACAGACATTGTTTTTAGGATTTTCCATTCATGGCTTTGTTTATTTTAGTATATTTTTCACTCTAGTCCTCGGTTATAGCTTCTTTAAAATAAGTGGGAGAGTCTGCTTACATCTATAATATGTTAGTTTATTGGCACACATCCTGAAATTTTTTTAAATGACTCTTATAAACTCTTGGATAATAGATTAATCACAACTAATTTAATCAGCATGTGCATTTCATAGGGACAGACATGGCTTAGTTCAGTGCTATAACCTGAGCTCATGATGCTACATTCACAGAGCTGAGTATTCTATAAATACATGTGTTAGGGTTTAGATCTAAAATCCCCCTCCGAACTTTCATGCATTCAGAGGCAGGGTTTGGGGATGGTGACTGGATCGTGGGAGCACAATCCTCATAAATGGATGCACCCTGATAAGTGGGCCTGGGTAAAGAGCGTGCCGTGGTCATGACTTTGAAGGGTACAACTCCCTCCCAGGATTTTCCCTTTGCTTTCTACTTTCTGGCTCTAGTGATCTGAACAGCTTTCCTTTTCTTCATGGAGGCCCCAGCACCATGATGTTTTGCATTTGAGCTGGCCAACCACAGACTGAAACTATGCACCAAAATAAATCTCTCCTCCTTTAAAGTGGAAGTGTCAAATATTTAGTTCCACTGACAGGAAAGTAACCGAGACAATATATTAAATAAATGAATAATTAAACTATTAGCAATACACACAACAGGCCATTTAATTCTTCTAGCCAGTCTTTATGTTAGTTCTTCATAACATTCCTCTTTTTAAATGTAGAAATTAGGGGTAGAGAGCTTAGTCAGTATGCTCATTACTACATAGAAAATAAACCAGGATTTAAATCCAAGTAGTTATTCCAATGCCAACACTCTTAGTCAGGACATTAAGAATAACTACATGCTTGTACACCTCTTACTTTTTAAGTTTTGTTTCAAGAAGCCCAAATACCTATCTTCTAATTGAAAAAATTTTTTTTTTTTAAAGGAAAATTCTGTGAACTGGTTTAAAATGGTGATGCTTTCAGTTTTTTTCTCACAACCAAATGAATTTTCCCTCACTTTTAATTCTGGTTTATTCCCATAATGGAAGTTGGAAAGTACCACTTCACTTGTATAAAAGAGAATGACGTTTACACAAACGATCCTTGAATATGTTTGTTTTTATTTTGTTTTGTTTCACATCAGGTAAGGCTGAAAGTTTTGGGGTTTCTTATATGAAAGAATGTGAACCCCAATGTGTGGTTACAGATACAAAAAGGCTACGCACGGAGCCCTTCGTGGTGTTCTACCTGATTTAAGATATCATAATAGGATGGGATCACTTCCACAATTCTTAGCATTTCTTCATCTCCAGTTTCGAATAATGCAAACTTTCACCTGCTCAGTTTTATCACGACCACTGTGGTCCCCTCCAGCTAGTAGAGAGGTTGGACATGGGTTGCTTTATTCTAATGAACTGGCTTTGTCAACAGAGCTTGCATTTGCGTTCATATGAAAACAAATCGTCCCCATTATCTCTTCAAAACTTCCTCAGAGCTCAATTATGTATTTATCTTGATAGGAAAATATAAACACACGAATTATAATTAATATTTATCTCTATGTAGCCACACCAGTGCCACACAAGTCTCAAAATAGCTCTTGTTAATAAAATTACTCTTCAATCTTTGTCTTTGAAGGGGACCGTTTTCTGACATATATTGACCTCAAATCTCTCCACTGTATCGAGTAATGCACAACTGTCTTCTGTGAGTACCTTAGCGGCAGTTTTCTTGTCCTCTAATGAGATAGAGACATTCAAGTTTTTGAGGATGGAAAATACTGGCCAGAAATGTGTTCATGAGCCTAAACATAATAATTATAAATAATTTTGCCAGCAATATAGAAAATTCTCCTTTGGACTTTTGTATGGTTTGACATCTTTTTGGCAGAATTCTTTAATTATACATAAAATGACCTACACCATGAAAATGTTAACAGTCCTTATCTTTTCAGCTTAGCTAATAGAGATAGTAGATCTGGGATTCTGTGAGAATTAAATCCAATTGCATTTCCAAAATGAGAAAGCAAAACAGTATCCGCATAATTAATATTTCTCCCCAGTTGCTATTAAAACACATCTTTTATAGGAAAAGGTATCAAAGTGTTAGGAATGAAATTATTTCTTGTAATTTTACAAAATTCAGTCATCCCTTTTGTAGAATAACTCAGAAAATAAAACTAGAGCTGTTCATTGTACTTAATATTGTGCAACCCCTAAATAGGACTGTGATTCCTTGCCTATCATCCCTTATAATTCTAACCATGTCTGTGACCACTCGGACCCATTTTGTGCGCTTCACCATCAAGGCCAAGCTTTTCCCTATAGCCTTCACCACATCCACATAACACATTTCTCTGAACAGCCATGTTTTCAGTAGAAGACTTTATAATCTTGTGATTTTCAAATGCTATACCAAATTTAGATTTTGCTGACACTTCCTTGATTTTCCAGGATTAAAACATTTTTAAAAGAAATTTTGAAGTGAATGATGACAATGTGTTTTTATGCTTATATAACTCATCTCAGAGTTATTTCAGACTCAACATGGAATCCTAGTCCTGTACCAAATAGAAAAAAAACCTGTTTCTCTGGTAATCAGAGCAGTGCTGTTTTTTGGTGCCTTAGTGTTGTTCTGCTATCAGATAGGTAAATCAAACTGCTACATGTTATTTTAAGGTAATTTTGAGGTATAGGCATACAGATGCTTTTTTTCCTTGAAGTTTTGAATATGTGTTTAAGATACATTGAATTTCAGTGCAGTGAAATGGATGTAAATGATGAGAGGCTGTTGTCAGACTTAGCACAGGATAGAGTTATCTCCAAGCACATTTTTCTCAAGTGAATGTCCTCTTAGGACCAGGACTGTGAAGAAGAACTCGTGGGAGCCAGTGGCAGAGGTCTGACCCTTGAGAGCAGAGATGAGAGAGAGAGAGAGAGAGAGAGAGAGAGGATATAATTCATCAGATATTTCATTCACACACAATCTTTAAAGTACTTAATAACAGCAACTCTTATATATTAGCTAGTTAAATTTTTATGTATGGATTTAGGCGTTCTGTATTAGGTTGTTTAAATTTGTGTAATATGCGATGACACTTTCAGTGGGCTTAAATGCAAACACAAGTATTTATAAAATAATTTAATGTAACAAATGTTTTTATAGAATTATTTTTAAAATATTTCCTATAACACATTGTGGTATATCTGAATTATTATTTTCAATTTTTACCTGAGAATCTTGAGATCCCTTTTCTCAGAGGACGAACAATACAGGTGATAACAGGATCCCTAGTCAAACCTAAGGTTCCATTGGGAAGGTCATTTACTAAATCTTTCTTTTTTCCAGTCCATTTTCTTATTTTCCTGTTTCTATGTTCCTTTCGTTGCAGAAATATTTCTCTTCTAACTATAAAATTAATTTAAGATTTTATACCTTGCTCCTTGGGAGTTTAAATATGTACCTTATGTCCTGGGGGTGGTTAAGGTATGAGCCAAACGGTCTTCGTTCATAAAATGGGCATCGCAGAGAACGGGCACAGCATGATATGTTACTTTAGTTTCTTATGTAGAGATTATGAATTGGAGCACTGATCACTGTCTACCTCTTCTCATTTCCTGAGAGCTTTAAAAAATCACTAAGTAATCACTTACCACATAAAAGTTTCATAGGTTTCCAGAAGTCAGATAGTGTGCAATTTAATTGGATGCCACCCTCTATCTGCAACAAATAGTTCACAATATATGATTATAGGGAGCAGTATATTAAATTCCACCCTGTCTTTAGAATATTTACATTTAAAGCAGGGCCTCGTCTTTTCCTGCTATTGTGAATTGGACTTACAAGATCAGGGACAGCCCCATGGAAGGAGCAACACACATGGGAGAGTTGGTGCCTGAGAGTCACAAATTTGGCATCAGGGATTTTCAGTATAATAAAGGAAACACAGAGGAGCATGCTGGTGGAGTGAGAGAAGTTAGTCAGGTCTTGAGTCTAACAGGTTGGCCACTCTTCAGAATTCCTTTGATGGGCTGGGAGTGGCATAAGTATCAGTTCTGAAGGAATAGTGAGAGGGCAGCCTCTGGAGAGTTTGTCTTTTCTTTGAGCACTCAGTGGCCATGTGACATGGGAAAAGCTATTTACTCTTTGGGGCTTCATATTCAGTAATCTTCGTAGAATTGTTTTGAAGACCGAACCATCAAGATAAGACACATGAAGTATTTGGAACAGAACCCTAACAAGGTGAGCACCCAGCAGAGGCTATCTAGGATCATTACTGTCCTTGTTATATTTAATTTTGGCCATACATAACTAGCAAAGGCAGCAAAATAACCAAGAAAAAGGGGTATATGCCTGAAGCAAACAAATCCCAAGCAAGTTTCTGAATGCCAGGAAAATTTGAAGAACAAGACAAATAGATACTAGCTTTTTTTTTTTTTTTAACTAAGCCAACATTAGGGAACAGATGACATGGCAATACATCCAGGGTGAACCTTAGAGGTGACACTGACCAGACTCAGAGTAATACAGAAATCTAAGCAGTTGTACTGTCTGGGGACCTGGGCCTGAGGGGACTTGTGTTGGCCAAGTTGCATGAACAACATCAGTTTGAGCCTTCATCATACCTGCCAACCTCTAGACCTTGCCTGTAGATTGCTCTGAGAATTGGGGCAAGATGAAGTGGAGAGGCCTCGCTGTGGGAGTCTGAGAGGAAATAAGGCAGCATAGAGGGACAACGTTGAAAAAAGAAGTGCAATTGTTTTTCACAAATACTAATCGCTATGAGCACTCATAGGAGGAAAAAATAAATCAGTAAGAGGTGGAGTACTTAACTGTGTGGTTGAATCAGAGCTGAGTCTTAGAGGATGCATAGGGGTTTGTGGGAGGAATGAGCAGAGCAGAAAGGGAAGGAAAAGCTATCAGGGTCCAAAGACTGGGATGAGGATGATGTCTGTTCATTAGTCAGTGAGGATCTTGCTCTGAGTAACACAGAATTAAGGTCCATGAGGAGGAAGGAGTAGATCAGGTATGATTTTACGAATCAGACACAGGAGAGGGGATAGGGTGGGGAAGGAAAAGAAAGTCACTAATGTTTCTAAGCAGAGTCATTTTGGGCTTCCATATCAGAATACCACAGATGAGCTCGTTTATTTAAAAAAAACCAAAAAATGGAAAGTTTTTCCTTCCAAGATGACTTCTTGAATGCTGCATCCCTTGAAAGGAACGAACACTCATCTTCACATGGTAGAAAAGCCAAGGAGAGAGCAAACCTGTTTCTGAAACCCCTTGTTATAGTGGCACAGATCTATTAATAAAGCAGAGCAACTCCTATGCAACCACACCACCGGTAAAACTCTACAAACAATAATAACCAACACACACTCACGCACACACACATGCACACACATGAATGACATAAAATGCATTCAGAAGAAAGTTTGAGAGACAGCAAGAGAGTTAAAAAGCTTTTTTCGAATAACACTTGTGGGCTAACAAGACATGCAATTTACTTTATTATTACGATATTGTGTGGAGATGCGAATGTGACCATTTTCTTGAAAGGGAAACCGGGGCTTAGAAAGGTAAAGCAATCTGTCCAAGATAAGAGTGTAAGCCAGGTTTCAGCCTCAGGTGTTCCTGATTCCAAATCCTTCTTGTGCAATGCTGCTGACCACAGTAGCATAACTGTGGTGGGAAGAAGTCACAGTGATCCAGGCAAGCAGGAAGGCAAGGATGAGAGCCCTGGTGAAGGAAGTAACCTGGAGTCAACAACTTACCTTTCTCAATAAAAGCTAACTTGCCCTCTCTTATTCTTTGGATCATTGTTTATGTCTTTCTTGTTCCTACTTTCACTTTTCTTGTACCATGGATGTTCTTACATAATGTATGGGAGTAAGAAACCCTGCGCTGGATTGTAGGGAGGAATGATATTAGGTCTATTTTTACTTTTTTTTTTCAGACAAGGAGCCTGTCTTATTTGGCAGAATAGAAAATAAAGATTCAAAACTCAATAGACTGAATAAAATATCTTGCTAAGGAACATTTTCCATTTGTTATTGCACCGTTTGGACCTCAGGATAAAGGATACTACTTATCAAATCATTTATAAAATGATGAGGCTGATAGATAATATAATGGTTGAGAGAATCAAGATGAAAACTTAGTTCTATAAGCTCAAATAATGGACCAAAACTAACAGGATAAAATTTAATAGGAATCAAAGTCAAGTCCTACATTTAGATTGTTGATAATAAATCTGTATTATAGGAGAGAGATTCATGTAGAAAATAATTCATGTTAAATCTGTGAATGATACCTTGGTATTTTTAGTTGAATGAAATTAAATGAGATTAAAATGTGATTTTGAAAATTAATTAAAGCTTGAGATATGAAGCTAAAAAAATTGGGGTTGGAGGAAATTATAAAAGGGATTGCATAATTTTTCTGGTAGTATTCATTTAATACTATTCAGCTGAGCACCTACACCAATAACATATATTTTCCTTAATGTTTATAGGCATTTCCAACATTTTTGAGGATACATGTTCTATGCCTGTCTCATGACCAAAATCTGACCTCTGTTCTTTTGGTGTG
The DNA here is from genome assembly GCF_012274545.1 of Fukomys damarensis. Classification (NCBI taxonomy): domain Eukaryota; kingdom Metazoa; phylum Chordata; class Mammalia; order Rodentia; family Bathyergidae; genus Fukomys; species Fukomys damarensis. Next base: position 19,383,013 of record NW_022900926.1, on the reverse strand, counting down.
TTGTAGTTCAACACTTTTCTTCGGTTCCCCCCAAATGGCACAGAGGATCAGGATGTAAGAGGCAAGGAAGACTTTTTTTTTTTCCTGTATAAGATTCTCCAAATGTTGTAGTACACTCTTGACGCAGACATTCTTCCTACTCACTTAAGTCCCTAGGATTCAGTAGCTCTCTTTGCTGACTGAGGTACTCAGCACCTGAGAATACAACTGTGTGTGTCCTGTTCTCCAGGTGAGGTTAGTGCTGCTGAGCTCTATGCATACAACTGTGATCACATGGAGGATCACTACCTCTTCTGGTGCTCAACAGGAGCCACCTTGTAACAAATAGCTCTGCATCCTTCTCCAGTGACATGCTGCCATCTAGAGTTTTGCGGTTGACCAAGGAAACTGTATCAGTTGTCTGTAGCCACCTACCCCCATTATCCCATCTCAGGGACTGTGTATTGTAAAGGCAAACACCACACACACACACACACACACACACACACACACACACGCGTACACAAGGTGACTTCTGACTCTTTCAACATTCAGTAGAGAAATATTGGGGTTCAGTGAACCCTATTGATTCTTCCCTTCTCTTGGCTATTTTGGGCTACTTTGTAGGATGCGACATTTTACTACGGAAGAAAGAACATTTTAATGCTGTAGAACCCCTAGCCTAATGAAGCAGTTATTATAATTTGTAGAACATTGACTGAGAAAAGAGAATATTGGTGCAGAAGTAAATTATGGTGACATTTTTGTGTTAGATTTTGTATGCAAATGCATGTATGGAGAGAAGATGGGAATGCAGAGTAATAACAAACTCCATCGATATAGCCTAGTTCTGTGGATCTCTTTCCAATATTAGAGTAGCTGCTATACTCACAATTACTTTTCTGGTGAAATGGATGGAGGTGGTAGTGTTGTTGGTGGTGATGGTGGTGGTGGTGGTGATGGTGATAGTGTGTGTGTTGCCGGATTTGGGATACATAAAAATACCTTCAGCCACTGTCTCAAGTCTTCTACTGATGTTTGGTCAGGATCACCCTGTCACGCTTTATTTTTCTTTTTCTGGTATGGAGGATTGAACTCAGGACCTTACACTTGCCAGGCAGCTGCCGGCACCACTGAGCTAAATCCCTAGTCCTTCTTTCATGCTTTATTAGCCAAAGGATGTCTATCATCTATCAAAAATTGCAAAGTACCAAACGAAATAAAGTAGACTATATCAGTGGACATATTTGTGTAATAGTTTTTGATATCAAAACTACTTTTGCCAATGTACAGGTGGGGTATGGATTTCTTTCCAGGAGATAATGACAGAAGGGTCATCAAGATGATACAATGAGTTGAAGGCCCATCCTATGGGGAAGGACACTTCTCTTATAGACATGAAGAAGTGAAGACAAAATATAGGCGATATACTGCTTATTTTTATATTCACAAAGTGATGATGCGTTTAGTGGATTTCTGTTTAACTTTCTGAGCAGAACTCATAATTATAATTTTCTGTGAGGCACAATAACAAGTTTTGTCTAGCTGAAGCTCTTGAATTCGGCTGCTTTTGGGAAGCAGTACTGTAGATTTCCAGTCACTGAAACGGCATCACCTTTTGGACATCTAACAGAAATTTAATAGTAGAGAGGCAACTACATGTTTCATGGATTTTTTTTTTTCCAAAGCAAGGGGTCTATGATACCAGATGTGACCTTTGATCTAGACCCATGGAGGATCTTCTTTATAATCCCCTCCCTTCTCTCATGTTTTAGAAAGTTTGCTTTTCTATCAGCTATTTCTGGCCTCTCTCCAAGGCCTAAGTGTCCACCTTTAATGATATGAATAATTTAAAAGAGGAGCTAAATGGACAGTATCATACCACACAGATGTATTTCTCAAAAAAGAGAGGTTCTTAATTTTGAAAAAAAAGCAACATCACTTTCAATAATTATTTTATGGCTCTACCTTCTTCTTGGGTGGGAGAATGCTGAATAAGGTAAAGAAGGCTTTAAAAAGTGGAAATAAACTAAATTTGCTTTTACTTGTTGATTCATGAATATCTGCTTATGCAAGTCAGCTACTATAATGTGTTAATGAGAAAGACCCATCATTTGTAAATATTTTATTATTGTAGTCACCTTGACTTACTATATAGACGGAACCAAAAATTTCCAGGTTAAATAAAGCATAGGGGTCATTCTTAACTTTACCTGTTTGATAATGTAAAAAGATATTCTAATGACGGATGAATTTTTTCATTTGAATTTGAGCAATACTTCATTCTTTACCAAAAAATGATCAGGAGGAATAAAGCTTCTTAAATCTATTAAGATACTACTTTCTGCTTTAAACAATATACTGAGAAATCATCAAGCAACTGTAACAGAGAAGTGTTGCTTTATGCTACTTTACTTTTTAAAATTTCACTTAGGAGAATAAAAAGGAAGTTAACCTTCCCTTTAATATGTTAAAAAAGATGGAGTTACATTTTTTTAAACATAGAAGAGAATATCTAAATTCAGCAGCATATCACAACCTCTCTTGACTTGTAACACCTGAAAAACAGCAACTTGGTGAAGAGAAAGGGTTGAAAAGTTCTGAGACTAAAGGAAGAGCAGACAGGAAAACTAGAAATCACAGAGAAACTGTAATAGTAATGACAATAGAGAAGGAGGCAGGTTGGAATGCTTACCCAAGCTCCTGGGTTAGAGGACTTATGTAGAAAAACAAGGTAAGCCCGGAGAGGGTCAGCAGCACTGGGAAGAAGCAAAAGACCAGGCTGGGCATACTAGCTCCCCCCTCAAAGCCCACAGTTCTTATAAACTGCAAATGCAGTGTGAGGTGTTACGCTGAAAGTGATTCCTTCCAAGTGGCAGGCTACAGCTGGAGAAAAAATCCATTGTAGTGGCAGCTATATTTGAATGATTAGTCAGGAGTCATTTGGGGGAGTGTTTGTTTAAAACTAAGCTTCTCTGGGAAACAGCAGCCACAGAACTACTACACTTCAGGGTTTCTGGAGTTATGCTACCACAGTGACTGTTTCAGAGATGGTCATAAGAGACATTTGCCAAAAGAGTGAGGCCTAGACATAGACTCAATGAAAAGTTTAAGCAATGGTGAGTTCAGGGGAAGGATACTATGGTCCCATCCTTGAAGTGAGAAGCCAGGTTGATTGTGTTTGGTTTTTAGAGAGAGCTGTGTTGGAAAATGCTGACATTACATCCAGTAGACAACACCCCCAACACACCTACTATCTTCATCCAGCACAGAGCCAGGTGGTCTATTTGCTTTCCTCATCTGCCAATGTGACCAGAGGTACAACTTGGACATTTGCCACAACCTGGGGTGTATGGGCGGATGGACCTCTGGAGGGGTGTGTGGGGCACCTCACAAGCACACAGGCAATAAAACTAGGCAAGAAAAAGCAGTGGCTTGGGGGCAAAGAAAGGCTCTTACACTAGGAGAGGCTGGAGTGAATACAGCCCTGGGGCAGACACATAATATTAATTGAACTTTCCCAGCAGGAAAGGAGGACCAGTACTCAGCATAAAAATAAGAGTGTGGAAACAAAATAATATTTTATAGTTACTCTCTGCCCCTCCATCATGCCTGGTGGATTCCCATAGTAGGCACTGGAAAGGAAACATTCATTTAAATGCGTGGAGGAATTTCTTGAACTCATTTCAGTTTTTACATTAGTTTTTAAAATGCTGTTTTCTTTCTTTTGCTTTTTGTTTCAGTCTTTTTTCTTATTTTTCTTTTCTTGTTCTTGTTCATTCTTTCTATTCCATTTACCTAATTCTATAAATCTTTTTACTCTTTCTTTGGATCTTTTATCTCACTTTTCTCCTCCCCTCCTTCTCATCTTTCTTTTCTATATTTTTCAAATTTCACTTCTTTTATTTTTTCCCTCTCCCACCATCTCCATTTTTAATAACAATACCATTAAGCTTTATTAACTTTTAGACACTTAATTGGTCCTCGTATTGTTAATGATGATATAGTTGTTGCATGTAGAAGAAATTTACTATATGCCAACATTTGGCGTGTCTTTTGTCTATTACTATTGCAGGTCTCTTTTGTGTTGTTAAGGGTGGTACAGTGCTAGCTTTTAATGGCTTTTATGGTATGTCAGTAAAACCAGTTTGTTTTTTGCTGATTTGTTTGCTATTGCCAATAGTGGCATAGTTGTTACTATTAATTGGTTTTTACTGTAGGCGAGTATCTGGTTTAGACACATTATTGCAGTTAATTTCCAGATAACTGGGTGCTATGCAATCACCTGTTGCTCTTCTCCCTAAGTTAAATGATGTGGTTGAATTTTAGGACGGAAGAAAGGCCTATAGTTAGCCATATCCAAAGTGTGGCTTGCAGTAAGAAGATGGGACTGAGGGATCATCTCAGCCAATAAGGCCAACTCATTCAAAAGACTCCTTTCTCACAGGCAGGAAATTGAAAAAAATCATTAGCTTGTGAGTAGTTTAGAGACCTGCAATAGAATTAAGAAATAGGACTTGAGCTATAGATAGGACTGTGAGATTGCTTTGATTTTGTGTTCCTGTGGCTTTTTTTCCCCTTGGTTGTTGTTTAGTTTTTGTCTTCTCTCTTCCTTTCTTTCTAATCCTTCAATCTTACCTCTTTTCTACTCCTCCTATACCTGGCATCTCTCTCTTTGTGTGTGTGTGTGTGTGTGTGTGTGTGTGTGTGTGTGTGTTTAACAGATGTCCATAAATGTGCAAAAGAGAATACAGATTAACTAGTGATTTTATTTAAACAGTAGTTTTCATATGCAAGTCCTGGTAATACACAAATGTTCATATAGGATCCAAAGATAAACTCACAATCAACATATTTAGTAGCTCTGACATTCATAGCTTCCCCCAATCTCCAATTATATTGCTCTCCCTGCGTTCCCTCTCTGCTCACCAAAATATTCTTTCAAGTCTCCTTTTCTCAAGCTATAAAAATAATTCCAAGAGAGCCATATTTCCTCTTTGTTTTTTAATGTATTGCTATTTCTGCCCACTCCTTCCCTTCTTATTAATTCACCCTCATCCCTTTTCTTTTCCTTCCCTCCTCTCTCCACATCCCAATCTACCTATTAGTGGCAATATAGAACAGTTTGTATGAGGCACTGATTAAAGGGTAAAATTGTTAAAACAAGTTTTAGTGTGCATGATTGGTTAATGATTGAATGTGTTGACATTGATACAACAGGTAGGGATTATTTCCTTGCATCACAGCAGTTGGGTCAAATCCTATTAAACTGAATAGGTTGAAGACAAAGAGAAATACCTAAATGTAAACAAAGCCAAAATTACATCATTGGAAAGCAGACACTAATTAAAAGTTTCTCCATACTAGCAATAGAATCTTTGTACTCTAATTCACCTTCAAACCTCAGCACGCACGTGCACACACACACACACACACACACACACACACAAAACAAAACAAAATAAAACAATAGAAATATGAGAAAACAAGGCAACAGAATGCCTTGAAAAACATTCCAGTTTCCCCAAGGCTTATCCATGGGACATTGGCGGGGGTGTAAAAACAACAACAACAACAACAACAACAAACCCAATGGCTGTATTGTAGGAAGTGATAAAAAAGAAACAAAAAACAGATCACTAAGGTGCTGTTAAACCTAAAGATGTTGCAACTAAATATGAAGTGATCAGTGAACTTAAAAAATAAAGAAGTAAAATGGTAGCTGAGCTAAACAAAATGATACAAAATAAGAATGACAAGTTTAGCAAGGAATTAGAGACCATTAAAATGTACCAAACAAAAATCCAAGAGTTGAAAAAATTTATTGTAAGTATAGACAGCAGAGGTGACCAATGTGAGGCCAGTTTAAGAACTAGAAGATAGGGCTAATGCTGATGAGTATATATTGAGAGATACCTTACAAACAATAAAAGATAATAGAAAATTGATCCAACAGCTACTATATAATGCAAACAAATTTAATTAATTGCAATTTGTGAAAAATCAGAAGACAGAATGCATGGCATATAAAACCTGATTACAAAAATCATAGCAGAAAACTTTCTGTCAATGGGGAATGAATTTGACATAGAAGTAAGAAAAGTATATAGAATCCCAAATAGCTATGATCAGAAAAAAAAATCTTCATGACATATCATGAAATTCATTGTAAGGATGGAATCTTTATAGCTAAAGAGAAAAGCAACAAGTCACTTATAAATAGAAACCTATTAGATTTGCAACAGACTTCTCAACTAAACCTTAAAAGCCAAGAGAACTTGGAGTAAAATTTTTCAAGATGTAAAAGAAAGCAATTTCTAAACTAGACCACCATATTCAATAAATCTTCAAATATTGCATCTGAAGAAATTTATTACCACAAAGTTGGCATTACAAAAATTCTCATGAATATCCTAGAAAGAGACATGAAACCAACAATGCTAAAAGTTTTATAAAATGAATACACCAGGTAAGGTGAGTAATTAAACAGAAAAGGAGGGGGGAGAATTGACAATAGAAAAATAATGCAATGACAAAAATTAGTATGTTTCAATAATAACTCTTACTGTGAATAGTCTCACTTTCCCAAGACACAGATTGGGAGATAGGATAAAAAAACCCCAAAAAACAACAATATACTGTATACAAGAAACACATTTAATCCAAAAAGACATTAATAGATTAAAAATGATAGGATGGAAAACAATATTCCGTGCAATAAGAACTTGAAAACAAGCAAGAATAACTATCATATTTTCAGAAAGGAACTTCAAGCCAAAACTGATCAGAAGAGGAAAAGAAGGTCATTACATATTGGCAAAGGTAATAATTTAACAGGAAAAGATAACGGTTATAAACATATATGCACTCAACATGGGTATATCTAACTTTATAAAATAAACACTATTGCATATAAAAAAACAGATAAACATCAACACAATTGTATTGGGGACTTCAATATTTCACTATTAAAAATAGAACTAGAAGCAAAGAAATATCAGAATTGAACCATATTTTTGAACAAATGCTCTCAGTAGGTACTACCCAAGAGTAACAAAATACACATTTTCAGTTATACACCAAACTTTCTCCAAAATAGATCATATACTATCCCATAAAGCATGATTAAATACATAGAAAAGAACTGAAATTATGCAATGCTTACTGTCATATCATAATATAATGAAATTAGAAATCAGTAGCAAAATAAACCACAGAAATTATACAAACACATAGAGATTAACCAATCAAGGAAAAAATTAAACAGTTTCTAGAATTAAACAAAAATGCCAGTACAACATGCCATATCCTGTAGGACACAATGAATCCAGTCTCAAGAGTGAAGTGTATATTTGTGAATACCCATATCAGAAAAATAGAATGACTCCAAATAAATAACTTAATAATATAATTCAATGTCATAGAAAAACAAGAACAATCCAAATCCATAATTGGTGTAAGAAAACGTTATAAAGATCAGAGAAAAATGAATACAATTGAGACTAATACAGATACAAAATATTAATGAAGAGTTTATTCTTCAAAAAGATAAATGAACTAAGTATAAATTAGACAAATGTATCAAAAGGAAAGAAAATCCTGAGATTAGTGCAACTGGGAAATAAAAAGACAAAAATCATAATAGATACAACTGAAACCTCAAAATTTGTTAGTAACTACTTCATACCCTGCACTCTAATAAATTGGAGAATTCAGAAGAAATGGATAGATTTCAAGATACCTGTGAATTACCAAACCTGGACCAAAAAAATATAAAAACATTGAATAATACAACAACAGGTAATTAAATTGAAGCAGTAATTTAAAAAATTCTACTAACAAAGAAAAGCCCAAGACCCAGTGAATCCACTACTGCATTCTAGAAAAAGCCTCAGGAAAAATATAACACCATCACTCTTTACACTTTTTTTTCTCCAGTACTAGGGATTGAACTCAGGACTTCGCATTTGCCAGGAAGGTGCTGCTTCACTGAGCTATAGCTGCACTCTTTACACTCTTTAATAAGATTGAAAGGGAGAGTACTTTAAGACTCATTCCTGGAAGATAGCATTACCTTTAATCTAAAACTAGACAATGACTTAGCTGAAAAAGAAACTATAGGTCCATCAGTTCAATGAATATAGGTATAAAATCCTCAACAAGTTATTGGCAATCAGAATGTCACAAATCATCAAAAGAATCCTTCATCCTGACCAAGTACGCACCACTACAGGGATTCAAGGACAATTTACATAACTCAAGAAATGTAATATATCACATAGCCAGAAAAAGAACAAAAATCACACGATCAGCTCAATAATGGCAGAAAAAGAAAATAAGTATAAAAATACTTCATCTCAAACTGATAAAAGCTATTCATGGCAAGCCTATTGCTAGCATTACATTAAATGGGGAAAAACTGAAATCTTTTCCTCTAAAATTAGGAACAGTGAGGGTCTGGGATTTAGCTCAGTGGTTCCATCACCTGCCTTGCAAGCACAAGGTCCCAAGTTCAATTCCCGGTACCAAAAAAACAAATAAATAAATAAATAAAATTAGGAACAATGAAAGGGTATCCACTATCATCACCCTATTCAATATAGTACTCAAAATTTAGCCAGACCAATCAAGCAAGGTAAAGAACCAAAAGGGATATAGGTAGAAAAGAAGAAGGCAAACTATACTTACTTGCAGATGACATGTTCTTTCATGTACAAGGCACCGTGATATTTTACATAAAGACCCCCAAAATTTCACCACATACTCTTAGAAATAAAAAAAAAAGTCAACAAGAGCAAAGGATACAAAATCAACATACCAAAACCAGTAGCCTTCCTCTACACCAACGATGAACCCAGAAAGAAAAATTAAGAAAGAAATACTATTCACATTAGCTTCAAGAAATACTGAGTACTTAGAAATTAACCTAACAAAGGAAGTGAAATACCTCTATAATGAAAATTACAGTACTCTGAAAAAAGGAGAACAAAGAGGTTGTCAGAAAATAGAACAACATATCCTTTTCCTGGGAATGCAGAACCAATATTTTCAAAATATACATCATATATATAATTGCCAGAGATTCCTGCAGTAAGTCTCTAGTCCCACCTGCCCAGTCTGTGAGGCAGGCCTGAGAAAGAAATACACTAAAAGACAGAACTAAGAGAAAAAGCGGGGTGCCGGGATGACCAAACCTGTTGCAATTGACAAAGGTGCTGGCCAGTCCCAAGCACTGTTACTGGCAGTCAAACGGGTTAAAGGTGACCAATAGTTTCTATGGAAATTAATGTAAGCAAGGCTCATAAAGGACAAGACAAAGCATTCTCAAATTATGAACAGAACAGACAGAATATATGGTTGAAATTAGAACATTGTCCTTCTAGCCTAAAGTTTATAAACAAGCCAATTGTGAGTCAATTCTTTATATCCTGCCTTGGGCATACTCAATATTATGGTCCTCTGCATTATATATAATATATAATATATATAATGCACATATATTATATTATATATTGCATATAATTATATATTATATATGATATATAATGTATATATGTATATGTATATATAATGTATATATATGTATATGTATATGTATATATATGTGTATACATATAGTGCATGTTTGTGTGTGCATGTGCCTGTGTGCGTGTGTATGTATGCCTCTGTTAAAATATGAATAGAACTCCTCACAGAAGTAAGAGAAAGCAGTCTTAAAATCAACATGGAAATGGAAGAGAATCAGAATGGCAAAAGCAATCTTGGCAAGAAGAGTAAAAAAGTGATATCACATATATCAAAGCTATATTGATAAAAACAGTATAGTCCTAGCATAAAAGCCAACGTGGATTTCTGGAACAGAATAGAGGATGGAGAAGCAACCCCAGACACGTTCAGCCACCTCATCTTTGACAAAGGAGGCGAAAACATGCTGTAGGAAAGATAACCTCTCTAACAAATGGTAATAGAAAAACTGCCTATATACATGTAGAAAGTTGAATCCAGACCTATATCTCTCACTTTGCACTAAAATAAAATTAAAATAGATCAAATCTATAAATAGTAAAACAAAATACTTAATTTCTTGGAAGATAAAATAGATACAACTTCTGAAGACATTGGTCCATGTAAAGACTTTTTGAACAAAATCAAAATTTCATAAGAAATAACATCAAGAATCAATGAATGGGATTACAACAAATGGGATTATAAAGCTTCTGTATAGCAAAGAAAACAATCAACAGAGTGAAAAGATAAACTACAGAATGATAAATAATTTTTTCCAGCTACATCTTGAACATAGGATTAATATCTAGAAAATATGAGGGACTCCAAAAACTTAGACATCCTCCCAACATAAAAGACCCAATCAATAAGTGGGCAGCTAAAATGAATAGAAATTTCCCAGAAGTACAAATAAATATTGAAAAATGTTCAACATATCTGGCTATTAAAGAAATGCAAACTAAAACAATGCTGAGATTTTTATCTTCCTCCAGAAATAATTGCTATCATCAAGAAAACAAATAATAATAAGTGATGACAAAATTGCATGGAAAAAGAAACCCTTCTACATTGCTGGCAGGAAGGTAAACTGGCACAACCACTGTGGAAATCTCAATGGAGATTCTTCACAAAACTACAAGTAAAAATTCCATTTCGCCCACCTCTTTCCCAGAAGAGTTAAAGACACCATATTATAGTGATATATGCATACCCATGATTATAGCAGCACAACTCATAATAGTTAAATCATGAAAATAGTCTATATTTTCATCAGTAGATCAATAGATAAAGAAATATTGCATTTATACACAATGGGGTATGAGTCTGCTGTACAGAAGGGTAAATTTGAGTCATTTGTAGGAAAGTGGACTCACCTTGAGACCATAATGTTAAGTGAGATAAATTAGACATATAAGCTTAACTACTGAATGATCTCTTATATAAGAAACTCAAAGTATAAATAAAGAACAGAAAAAAGCTAGATAAAAAAGACAGAATAGATCTTTTGCAAATGGGAAGGATATCTAGAGATGTAGGGGGGAAGAGAAGAAGGAGAAAGAGAACATAAGAAGAATTAAGATATGTTGTGTACATACGCAATAAGTTCCTGACTTATGAATGAATTCTGTTTGGGGAACACATTCATAAGTTTAAGAAATATACAATGTAAAGCATTAAAAAACAAGCACACATAAAAACAGAAGGTACCCTGTACTATATTATTGTACACTACCACACTGTACAGTAAGCACAGAGGAGTACAACTGTGACAATGTCTGGAAGACATGTGAGCTACTTCTATGATTCATTTGCATATACAAATGTTCCTAATGTGAGGTTTGTTTTCATCTGTGAAAGTTCACAACTTGTCTGTTCATAAGTAGGAGACTTACTGTACCAATTCAGGATGAATTTAATCATTATGTGTTGCAAACATGTATCACTAATGAAAAAATTAAAAAGAGATATCCCACTCATTGTGATTTGTAAATAGTACTTTTCTATCCTGACATGGCAAATCCAGTTATTGAAAATCCCTAGAAAGTAGAAAGGCATCTGACACTTTATCGATATCCAATAGATTGTGTTGAATATTAAGTAAATAAACCCAACATTATTACAGTTGAATTTCAAAATCCTTGGGAAGTTTTCACCATTCTTGAAAATTTTAGGTTAATATTCTTTTACATAAGAAGCTGAAAATAGACACAGTAGATTTTTAAGATGAAAGTATAATATTCAAGCCATCACAGTAATTAGATTCATTAATTGTAATTAGGGAGTTGGGAGACAATCTTCATGGATTAATCTGCTATAGTTCAGGGAATTGTAACTATCTATGTCTCCAGAGTTCAGTTTTATATAGATAAATATTAATGTAGTATTGCACAATTTGTACTAATAAAGTGAGAATTATAGTCTTTTGGTTTTTAAATAGTCTTCATTTTTACTTTATACAAATAACCTGGAAGGTTATTATACACAACAGTCAATATTCTGTACACTATATATAATATATATAAAACATATTCAATGATTATCTAAAATAAAAAGCTTATCTGTCACATCTATGTTCTGTAATTATTTATAATAAGTAAAATGTTTTTATTCTGAAAATAGAAATCCATTAACAGATAAATTCTGATTTATGTTCAAACCCAGCTCAGACTTGTGTAGTACTGTATGTACTTAAGCTGAGTAGTTAAGGTAGTACAACTTTTAAAATGTGCAGTTGACACACAGCCCTGGCTCATCCCTGAAAATGTGTAAAACTCAAAGATAGTAACATTCAGGACTCTGAATGGAATTTTAATCAGAAGGCCACATGTGTATATGATATTTTTTCAGAAATAATTTATACAATTAAGTGAATTTAGGATGGAGTTGACAGCAGCCAAAAATATTTTTCCAGTCGAGTCATTTAATGACAGAAAACATTTCAAATAAAGAGGTATGGATATAAAAAGTAGTACTTTACACACACACACACACACACGTGCACACACACACACCAATATATTAATTGAGGTTGGAGACCTTCCAATATTCTTACTTCCTTATAGTTTTATTTATTAGTTAGGTACTCCAGAATCATTCTGAGAAACCTGTGTACTATTCGATTCTGATTAAGTGATTATGATCTCTGCATTGAACACAAGAAAACTACTCTTATCTTTGGGTTGTACATTTTGAATTACAAACAAATGTATTCCTTTCACCAGCAATGTATATCCGTTGCTGCTATTCTAAGCCTAGCGCTTACATTTAGAACAGTTTGGACCACAATTTAATGTAAAAATATCTATGTCATTGCTACAGAAATGATACATATAGTTTTTCAGGATACACTCAAGGAAGTAGGTGAGAAAAAGCAAGAAAGAGAAGCAAAAGTGAGCAGCCATATAATTGTTTCCTCTTGTGTGTTAACTTAGGAGTGGAGGGGAAAGGTTGAAAAAAAGTGTGCAACTACATCAACAGTATGGGCTGGAAACTCTGCCACATACCCATTGAGAAAAAAAAATGTCTTAGAAATATTTTTCAAATGATCTAGGGTTGGCTGAATCCAAAGCATGTTTTTACCATGAATTTTCTCTTTAAAAAGTTTTTAAAATCTTAGATTTTTAGGAAAGAAAATGTAATCCATATGTTACTGATTCATTCACACTTATCCTATTTGGCGTGAGTAGGTTGCTATCCAAAAACTTTCAGTTTTTTGCAATGAGGAAGTCACATTTTACAGCACCAAAAAGGACCTTGAAACTGTTAAGTTTCACATTTCATTTTAAAATCAGAACTCAAGGAATTTGAGTGGGTTCTAAACTTGGCAATACGCCCTCTCCCTAGTTAACATGTTGATGGAGTTATATATATTCCTATACATATGGGTTAAAAATAGAGCTGTTAATTCTATTTTGATATTGATGGTAGATATATTGATTTTGACTTCCTGGTTTGTTTGCCATGAGGAAACAATTGGCCACTTGTTTTATTATTCAAAAAAATTTTATGTATTGACCCAGATCCTTAAATATATAATAAGTGTTATCAAATATGTAACAATGCTGGCGTATGGAAAATGCATAATTTTCCCAAGGGGTTATTTGCTAATATGGAACACAGGCATCTAAAATATGATGAAAGTAAAGACTGGGGAACAATGGGTCATGACGGTTAATTTTATAGGGAACACATTCATACAATGTAATGTAAAACACATGCTACAGCAGTTATAGTAAAAGGCTCAGAGAATTAGAAAGGAATTCTGTTTCATAAGAAAAGAAAACAGTGCCCTCTTTCTCTTGAATTTCTCTTCTCAGAGAAAGATCCCACTCACTAATGCTTTAAACAATTGCAAGGCCAACCGAAAAACCTCACACCATCTCGCAAATCCTCTCTTTCAGGTATGGCCCACTGTGGTCGACTGTTCAGAGATGTGATACAGAATTAAAGGCAAACAGTCCAATATGTTTTTGCTATCTTTCTAATGCAATATTTATTAGCTGGTTTTCAAAACTAAAATATTGTGTTGCTTACCCTCACAAATAGAAGGCTACAGTCTATTAAAGGGACTGTTAAGAGAGGAAAAGAGATTGATCTATCCAGTCTTGTTTGTGGGCAGAGATTTTAGGCTTAACGCCAATCAAATTGTTAAGAGCACTATTTTAAAGAGCTTCATGAGTGGCAGGACAATAAACTTCTTAGCAAATAAAATTAGAATTTTATCAAAGGTCTTCATTGATGCCTGTCAAAAAGACAGTGAATCAGAGGAAGGGGGGGAGAAAGAAAGAAAGAAAGAAAGAAAGAAAGAAAGAAAGAAAGAAAGAAAGAAAGAAAGAAAAAGAAAGAAAGAAAGAAAGAAAGAAAAGAAAGAAAGAAAAAAAAATCAAACTCTTTGGGTTGGGTTAATTTTATGTCAACTTGAATAGGACATCCAGATACTTGGTTAAACTTTATTTGTAAGTGTGACTGTGGAGTATTTCTGGATGAGACTTGAGTCAGTAGATTTAAGTAAAACAGATTTTCCCTCCCCAGCATGGATGAGCTTCATACAATCCAGTGGAACCCTAAATAGAACCAAAGCCTGGGTAAGGGAGGGTTCATTCACAAAGAGAATCCTTGTGTGGGGATGGTTTACCAGTTGAGGTCAGTTGATTTATCCTCTGCAAATTTCTTCATATTTTTTTTATTTGTTGTAATCCCTACAGTCCAAAGTCTGCTCCTCAATTCTCTAGGCTCATAAACATGATTACTGAGTACATAGAGTGAGTACATTAACCTTTTTTGAACAAACTAGCATTAATTAATTAAACAAGGGAAGTTCTGTGAGGAGATATTTTTGGGGCAGAGAGGCGAGGGGAATTGAACCTATAGCCTCAGCATAGCAAGTGGGCCTTCTACCACTGAGCTCTACTTCCAAAATGCAGATTCTTTTAAAAATAGCTCTCTAAACCTACCTCCTCACATAGGGTCTGAAATAAAAAACTGTTAGCACATTGCAGAAAACTAGAAAGATAATTTATTAATGCATAATAAAATTATAAATATCAAAAGCTACAAATTTGAGCTTGTTAAAGGAAGAGTAAACAAATATATAAAATCAAATAGAACCCAAAAGGAGCCTTTCTGAGCGTACCATTCAGGGCAAAGAAGATTGAGTCCCTCACATATTTCCTGTCTTAGGACTGATGCATTTATCTCCTTAGTAGAGGTGGCTGGAATTTCTCTCAGGACACAGACACTCCCATCTTCCCATAGTGAGGAATGGCTTTGCATGTGCATCTTGCCTTGGTTTTACAGTTTAACTTTCTCTGGGCACCTTGCTTTCTATATCTCTGTGCCACATTGCTGTTTTCCCTTAGTCTGCTTAAGCAATTTCATTTGCTTCTGCAAGCAAATGGTGGGTGACAGCCACTCACTCACATCTTACTTATATAGCCTCCCTTTTTCTCCCACTCAGGAAAAGATACCACAATGGAGCTGAGGAAGAGTGATATTTCTGGATAACCTTGGCTTTTCTCTAACTTAAAAACAAAAGTAAATCATTTTCAAACTTTGCACTATTTATAGCAACAAATTACTTGCAACAGAGCTTGCATCAGACTGTGACATCCCATTGAATCTTGACCTCTGTGTCTAATGGAGAAAATAAGTGGTTGTTTTGATCCCTTTCATTTCTCATATTTAAGAGGACACTAACATGCATTGCACATAGACAATTTGAAATTTGACATATATCATGGAAAGCAAATGTTACATAAAGAAGTCTTGTTTGTTTAAACTTTTAAAGACAGGAAAAACTTCATAAAATATTTACCAGTGGGACATATTTTCTATGCCTAGAATAGGGTTGAGGAGAGATAAACACATTATTATTTAAAAAACCATTAATCTATCTTCAGGAAAAGCAAAAGTAGAACCAAACAAGAAAAAAAAAAAAAAAAGAAAAAAGTAGTAAACAAACTCTACATTCCCAGGTTCTTTGGGCTTTGAGAAGACTAAATATAATCATTGAGTAAAGAACTAATTCTAGCATGACTTTAAGCTCTGATGATTTAATTTTGAGCAGTACTTTTTATTTTTTAATCCTCTCCATGTATTTGTGGGTCAAAAGAGATGTCATTAAAGATTCCAATTTCCTGTCTTACCTTTTCTTCTCTCCTTTCTTCAAACTTTATGGGGAATTAACTTTAAAAAGTGGACTGGTGAGGACTGGAGCTGCCTAAAGCCAATGGCATAGCCCCACCCCCTTCCAGACCTCCCAGCCACAAGAATACTGGTGAAGACCAGGGCACCTCCAGCACCACCCAGCACCCACCCCTCATGACTCTGGCTTCCTGGCTGTGTCTGTACCTGGATCTACACTCCAGAGGCACAGGGAGTCTTAAAGGCCATTGTCCTGAGCTCCAGAAGATAAAGCAGAAGTGAAGAACAATAAGATGGCCTTACTCCTTCTGAGTCCCCATAAGTCCCCATTCCGAAGGATAAAGTTACTATATTGAACAGTTTATTCATTATAAACATATTTTGGGCTTGTACTCCATTTTGGTTTATTTCAAACAGTTAAAGGTGATAGATTAATAACTACCACAATCTGTTACTTTCTAAGTAAGCTGTGCTTGACTTCTTGTTGCTGATTGTTGTATCATTTAGGGTAGTGTTGTGATTGATCTAATCAGTTATCCTTCCTGGTTTCTTTCAGAGTCATTAGAGACTCAAAATATAAAGGCCAGCTATATCTGGAAGACACCTCTGAGAAGCAATCATTCCATAACAGTTCTAAATACAAGCAACAAAGATACTTATAAGCAATATCAAAGTATCGACTCAGGAATTAAACCAACGACTGTACGAACAATAATAATAGAAATGAAAAGACATTTAAGGAAGACACAAACCCAGTCTTCCAGCTTACCAAAGGCAAATTCTGGGGGAAATAAGGTGAAAGAGTCTGATAATCTACCACCAGGACATTCTGAACTCATAGCACAGGAAGTAACAAAACAGATGAATGAGGTTCTAGAAAAAAATCAAAACAAATAATTTTCCAGATAATTACAGAGATGGTGAGCAGAATAAAAGATATGAGTCTCTAGAAGAGAAACAGATAAAAAATTGACGAGTTCAGGATCTTGATGGAAGCCATGAATGGTCAGCATAGGAAAGAAATGGAATGCATGAAACAGATTCAAACTGATAGCCAGGAGATTAAAAACTCTATTGAAAGTATACACAGCAGACCAAATCAAGCTGAAGGCAGAATATCAGATATAGAAGACAGGATGGCAGTTCGTGACCATGAAAATAGAAATCTCTTAATGATAGTAAGGGACAATGAGAAATCAATCCAACATCTCCTAGCTGATGAAAAGAATAAAAATATGAGATTGATAGGAGCGCATGAAAAAGTAGGAGAAAGTACAAATGACATAAAAAAACTGTTCACAGAATTAATGCTAGGAAATTTCCCAGTGCAAAATAATTTGACATACAGATAAGTGAAGCATGAAGGACTCCAACTAGCCATGATGAAAAAAATCTACACCTAGGCGTATAATAGTAAAGATCCCAGAAACCCAAAAGAAGAACAAAATACTACAAGTAGTTAGACAAAAATCACATCACATGCAAAGGAAAGCCCATCAGAATCACAGCAGACTGTTCAATACAAACCTTCAAGTCAAGGAGACACTGGAGTGAAGTATTTCAAGAATTACAAGAAAACAATCTCCAACCTGAACTGATATATCCTGCAAAACTATCTTTCAAAAGTGATGGGGAAATAAGATACTTCCACAACAAAGAACACCTAAGAAACTTCATGAACACCAAACTAGCACTGCAAACAATTTTTAAAAATATCCTAGAAAAAGACAGTGAAGGTCACAACTCTATGAGTCCCATTAGAGCAAATTCAAAATATTTCTTCAGGCAAGGCAAGGAATTAATGGGAGAGGGAAAAAATAATAAAAAAGTTAACAACAGGAAACTAATATGACACTGATAAGTCAGTACATATCAGTTATAACCATCAATGTTAATGGCCTCAATTCTCCAAACAAACAAGCAAACAAACAAAAATAGACTGGTAGAATGGATTAAAAAGCAAAATCCAATAACATGCTATATACAAGAAATGCACCAAGTTCATAAAGAAACTCACAGACTGAAAGTAAAAGGATGGAAAACAGTTCTCAATGTGATAGGAACCCCGAAAAATGCAGGCGGAGCTACCCTATTTAAAGACAAAGTAAATTTCAAACCAAAACTAATTAAGAGAGGCAAAGAAGGTCAACACATTCTTGTAAAGGGAATAATCCAAGAAGAAGAGATGACAATCATAAATATATATGCACCAAGTACTAATGCCCCAAACTATACAAAACAAATATTAAGGGACACAAAAAACAAAATAAGCACTAACACAGTTGTAGTGTACCTCAATACCCCATTGTCACTTATAGACAGATCATCAAGAAAAAAATCAACAATGGAATACTAGAACTGAATCTTGCTTTTGAACAAATAGATTTATAGACATCTACAGAGTGTTCCACCCCACAAAATCAGATGATATATCCTTTTCAGGTGCACATGGTTATTCTCCATAATTATAAAGATCAGAGCAGAAATTGATGCAATGGAAATTAGAGAATGATACAAAAAAATCAACAAATCGAAGACGTGTTTTTTTTTTCAGCTTTAATTGAGTTTATTGGTACATTTTAGGGATACAGTACAGTTACATTCATTGTTGGGATCTTGTACTTCTACATGACAAGTCTTGATTCTCATTTTTTCCCCTTACCTCTGCCCTCCCTTCACCCTCTCCTCCCCTCCCCATCTACAAACACTTTATTTTCATCTTTTCATTATCTCAGTTTTTTCTTTTCCCTTTTTACTCTTCCCCTACCCATCCCACCTTCCCTACACTTTTAGCTTCTTTGTTCCCATTTCTAAATGTCAGTAATCTTATTAGAATCTCATGCATTGTTGCAGATTATTTTCATTTTCATTATCTCAGTTTTTTCTTTTCCCTTTTTACTCTTCCCCTACCCATCCCACCTTCCCTACACTTTTAGCTTCTTTGTTCCCATTTCTAAATGTCAGTAATCTTATTAGAATCTCATGCATTGTTGCGCATTATTTACACCAGGGAAACTATTCAGTATTTACACATGTGTGACTTATTTATTTCACTTAGGAGTATATCTTCAATATGTATCCATTTTCCTATGAATGAATCTATTTTCTTGTTCTTTATGGCTAATATTCCATTTTATAGAAAAACCACAACTTCTTTATCCAGTTTCCAACAGATGGGCAAACAGGCTGTTTCCAAGATTTAGCTATTACAAACTGTGCTGCTATAAACATGGCTGCACATACTTCTCTGTGATATGATTCTTTTAGTTCTCTTGGAAAGATACCCAGCAGAGGGATGGCTGGGTCAAATGGAACCTCCAGTCCCAGCTCTTTGAGGTATCTCCATATTGATTTCCATAGTGGGTGCACTAGTCTGCACTCCCACTAACAATGGAGAAGGATTCCTTTCTCCCCACAACCCCGCCAGCATTTGTTATTGAGTGATTTCTTGATAGCAGCCATTCTTTGTGGGGTGAGGTGGAATCTCATTGTTGTTTTCATCTGCATCTCTCGAATGACCAGTGATGTGGAACATTTTTTCATATATTTTCTTGCTGCTTTTACTTCTTCATCTGAGAAATGTCTGTTCATTTCCGATGCCCATTTTTGAATTGGGTCTTTATATTTGGGGCGACTGATTGTTTTGAGTTCTTTATATATCCTTGATAATAGTCCTTTGTCTGAGGTACAGCTGGTAAAAATTTTTTCCCACATTGTAGATTGTCTCTTAGTTCTGCTAATGGTTTCTTTTGAAGTACAGAAGCTTTTTAGTAAGATGAGATCCCAGTTGTTGATTCTTTCTGCTAGTTCCCGTGCTACTGAGGATTTGTTCATAAAGTCTTTTCCTATACCAATGTCTTCCAGAGTTCTGCCTAACTTACTTTCCAGCAAGTTTAATGTTTCTGTTTTAATAATTAGATCTTTAATCCATTTGGATTTTAATTTAATGCATGGTGAAAGGTAAGGGTCTAATTTTAATCTGTGGCAGGTTGACATCCAGTTTTTCCAACACCATTTATTAAAGAGGCTATCTTTCCTCCACTGAGGATGGTCAGCTCCTTTGTCAAAGATGAGG
>NW_022900926.1:19361131-19362490 GCF_012274545.1 Fukomys damarensis | reverse complement strand
GGAGCAGGGGATATCTTTCCATTTTTTTATATCCTCTTCGATTTCTTTTTTCAGAGTGCTATAGTTTTCAGTGTAGAGATCTTTTGTTTCTTTTGTTAGATTGATTCCTAGATACTGCATTTTTTTGGATGTTATTGTAAAAGGAATTTTTTCCCTTGTTTCTCTTTCTGTGCGTTGTTATTTGTGTATAAGAAGGCTATTGATTTTTGGGTATTCACCTTGTATCCAGATACTCTACTGAATCTGTCAATTAAGTCTAGAAGTTTTTTGGTGGAGTTTTTTGGATCTTCAATGTAGAGTATCATATCATCAGCAAATAATGATAGTTTAACTTCTTCCTTTCCTATCTTTACTGCTTTAATTTCTTTCTCTTGTCTAATTGCTATGGCTAATGTTTCCAGAACTATATTGAAGAGGAGTGGTGATAGTGGGCATCCTTGTCTTGTTCCTGATTTTAATGTGAAGGTTTTCAGTTTTTGGCCATTCAATATGATGTTGGCTGATGGCTTTTCATAGATAGCCTTTATTAAATTGAGGTATAGACCATCTGTTCCAATTTTTTGCAGCGTTTTTATCATGAATGGGTGTTGAATTTTATCAAATGCTTTTTCTGCATCTATTGAGAGGATCATAAGGTTTTTGTCCTTGACTTTGTTAATATAATGTATTACATTTATTGACTTTCATATGTTGAACCACCCTTGCATCTCTGGAATAAATCCGACTTGGTCAGGATGGATGATCTTCTTAATAATCCTCTGTATTCTGTTTGCTAGTATCTTATTAAGGATTTTTGCATCTATATTCATTAAGGAGATTGGTCTGTAGTTCTCCTTTTTAGTTGTATCTTTCCCTGGTTTGGGAATCAAAGTGATTATTGCTTCCATGAATGAATTTGGAAGTATAGCTTCCCTTTCAATTGCATTGAAAAGTTTGAAGAGTAATGATAGTAGTTCTTATTTAAATGTCTTGTAAAATTCAGCAGTGAATCCATCAGGGTCTGGGCTTTTCTTTGTTGGTAAGTTTTTAATTACATTTTCAATTTCACTGATTGTGATTGGGGTATTTAAAATGTTTTTATCTTCTTTGTTCAACTTTGGTAATTCATAAGTATCTAGAAATCTGTCCATCTCTTCTGTGTTTTCCATTTTATTAGAGTACAGGTTCTCAAAGTAGGTGTTCATGATCCTCTGGATTTCTTTTGGATCTGTTGTAACTTCACCTTTTTCATTCCTGATTGCATGGATCTGAGCCATTTCTTTCCTTTTTTTGATAAGATTAGCTAAGGGTTTGGCGATTTTATTTATTCTTTCAAAAAACCAGCTCTTTCTTTCATTTATTTTTTGTATCATTTTCTTA
>NW_022900926.1:19343462-19361108 GCF_012274545.1 Fukomys damarensis | reverse complement strand
TGTTATGAATTTTCCACTTAGAACTGCTTTCATTGTGTCCCAAAGATTCCTGTATGTTGTATTGGCATTCTCATTTATTTGTAAAAACTGTCTAATTTCTTCTTTAATTTCCTCTGTAATCCATTGATTGTTTAGGAGAGTGTTGTTCAGTTTCCATGTGCTTGTGAAGTTTCTATAGTTTCTTGTGCTATTGATCTTCAGTTTGATTGCACTATGATCTGATAATATACAGGGGATGACTTCAATTTTTTTGTATTTATTTAGACCTGTTCTGTGAGCCAGTATGTGGTCTATCTTGGAGAATGGTCCATGTGCAGCTGAAAAGAATGTATATTCTGATTTTTGGGGGTGGAATACTCTATAAATATCTATTAAGTGTTCTTTTGAAAAAATAAAATCAATAACCCTTTAGCCAACCTTTTTTCAAAAAAGAAAGAAAAGGCTCAAATCCATGGAATTGTGAATGAAAAAGGTAAAGTCACAATAGATTCAGCAGAAAACCAGAGGATCATCAATACCTACTTCAAAAACTTGTGCTCTAATAAAATGGAAAATACAGAAGAAATGGACAGATTTCTAGACACATCTGAATTACCAAAGTTCAATGAAAAAGATAAAAATTTGAAACATACAATTACAATTAGTGAAATTGAGAACATAATTAAAACTTTACCAACAAAGAAAAGCCCAGGTTTTGATGGCTTCACTGCTGAATTCTACAAGACATTTAGTGAAGAACTATTGCCACTACTCTTTAAACTTTTCAATGAATTTGAAAGGGAAGCAATACTTCCAAATTAATTCCTGGAAGCAAGTATTACTTTTATTCCAAAACCAGGGAAAGACCCAACAAAGAAAGAACTATAGGCCAATCTCCCTAATAAACGTAGATGCAAAAATACTGAATAAGACATTGACAAACAGAATCCAGAATACATCAAGCAGATCATACACCATGACCAAGTTGGTTTTATCCCAGGGATTTAAGGATGGTTCAACAAATTAAATCACTAAATGTAACATGCTATATTAACAGAATCAAAGACGAAAACCATATGATCATCTCAATAAATGCAGAAAAAGCATTCAACAAAATCCAGTACCTATTCTTGATATAAACATGCAGAGAATTGGAAGAGATGGTCTTTATCTCAAACTGATAAAGGCTATCATTGAAAAACCAACAGTTAAAATAATATTTAATGGTCAAAAACTGAAAACCTTCAAGCTAATTATCAGGAACAAGACATCACAAGACAAGGATGTCCATTATTACCACTCCTGTTCAATATAGTTTTGGAAACATTAGCCACAGCAATTAGACAAGAGAAAGAAATAAAAGTAATAAAAACAGGAAAGCAACAAGTGAAACTGTCATTATTTGCTGACAATATGATACGCAACATAGAAGACTTCTAGACTTAACTGACAGATTCAGTAGAGTAGCTGGATACAAAGTCAATACTCAAAAATCAACAGTCTTCTTGTACACAAACAACAGCCTCATTAAGAGTTAAATTAAGGAAACTACTCCTTTCACATTATTATCCAAAACATTGAAATATGCAGGAATCAATCTAACAAAAGAAACAAAAGACCTCTACATTGAGTACGACAACATGCTGAAAAAAGCAATCAATGAGGATATAAGGAAATGGAAGGATATCGCTTGTTCCTGGGTGTAAAGAACAAATATAGTGAAAATGGTCATACTTCCAAAACTTCTATACAGATTCAATGAAATCCCTATAGAAATCCCAACAGTACATTTCACAGAACTAGAGAAAACAATAGAAAAATTCACTGGGAATCAGAAGAGACCTAGAATAGCAAAAGCAATTCTAGGTTACAGAGATATGGCAGGGGGTATCACAATCCCCAACTTGAAACTATACTACAAAGCCACTGTGTTAAAAACAGCATGGTATTAGCAAAGAAACAGATCTGGAGATCAGTGGAATAGATTAGAAGATGCAGAAACAACTCTAGACACACTCAGCTACCTCATATTTGACAAAGGAGCCTAATACCCTCCCTGGAGGAAAGATAGCCTCTTTAATAAATCGTGTTGGAAAAACTGGATTTCAATTTGTCAAAGATTAAAACTAGACCCCTATCTTTCACCATGCACTAAACTAAAATCCAAGTAGATTAAAGATCTAAATAACAAAACAGAAACACTAAACATGTTGGAGGATAAGTTAGGCAGAACTCTTGAAGACAATGGCATAGAAAAAGACTTAAGAACAAATCCTCAGTACAATGGAAACTAGCACAAAGAATCAACAAGTGGGATCTCATCTTTAAAAAAAACTTCTGCACTGCAAGATAAATCACAAGCAGAGCTAAGAGACAACTTACAAGATGGAAAATGATTTTACAAGATATTCCTCAGACAAAGGTTTACTAACTAGAATCTATAAAGAGCTAAAAAAAATCAGACCCCCCAAATGTAAAGATCCAATTCAAAAATGAGCATCTGAAATGAACAGACATTTCTCAGACAAACAAAAACAGCAAATAAACAGATGAAAAAATGTGCAACATTTGAGAGATGCAGATGAAAACAACACAGATTTCACATCACCCCTGAAAGAATGGCTGCTATTAAGAAATCAACTGATTACAAATGCTGGCAGGTTGAGGGGAGAAAGGAACCCTTCTTCATTGTTGGTGGGAGTGCAGACTGGTGCACCCACTGTGGAAATGAATACAGAGAGACCTCCAACAACTAGGATTAGAAGTTCCGTTTGACTCAGCTATTCCTCTGCTGGCTATCTTCCTAAAATAATTAAAAGAATCATACCACAGTGATACAGGCTCACCTATGTTCAAAGCTGCACAGTTTGTAATAGCTAAAACTTGGAAACAGCCAAATTACCCATCAACTGGAGACTGGATAAAGAAGATGTAGTTTTTTAAATGTATAAATGGATTATTAGCCTTTAAGAAAAAGAAATTAGAGATATTTTTAGCTAAGTGGATGCACATTGAGGCCATACTCTTAAGTGAAATTAATAAGACACACATGTATAAATACAGTATAGTTTCTCTGGTGTGAAAAAGCAAAAGTGTAAAGAAGGATCAAAGTATATAACTGATAATGTGCAATAGGAAGAAAAAGTCTAAAGAAGTGGGGAAGTGGGAGAGGTAAGGGAAAAATAAGGGAAAGAAAAATATGAGAAAAGGAAAAATATGGAAACAAAGTCTTTGTAAATTGGGGAGGGTAGGGGGGAGAAGGGAGGTCAGAGAAATGGGGAAAAAGTAAGTCAAGACCTGTCACGTAAAGGTACAAGATCCCAATGATGAATTTCACTGTATTGCATACCTCAATTGTACCAATAAACTTTATAGGGGAAAAAATGCACCTGAAAGCCATGGGCTTAACTTCTAAATGTCCAATGTAATTTGTACTTATCCAAGTAAACTCTTCTTCCATATACCAGACCAGAATAAATTTAACTACAGAGAAATATTGCCACATAAAATATTTATACCATTTCTTTTAATTTAACAGGGGCCATAATTATTTATCCTTTTTAAATCTGTTGATTGCTTCTTTAAATACTCTCTGTTCACTCTCCAGTCCTCAATTCATTGACAATTTCTTGGAAAATGAATTTATTAATCCAATCTCATCATTCTAGGTTTCTGCATCTGCCCCTTGTGCACTTTTCCTTTTCTTGCTGAAATCTAAAGTGTTTCACTTTTTATAAAGAATCATATTAAATCAAGAATGTCAACCCAAACTGGGTGTGGTGGCACACGCCTGTAATCCCAGCACTTGGGAGGCTGAGACAGGAGGATTGCTGTGAGTTTGAGACCAGCCTGGGCTACATAGTGAGTTCCAGGTGAGTCTCAACTACATAGTGAGACCCTGTCTCAAAAAACCAAAAAAAGAAAGAAAAAAAAAAACAACAATGGCAACCTTAAAATACTTCATCTTTGTCATGGAGTGTATGATCATTGCATTTTGAATTGTTTGAATTATTGACCTTTTCTTCTTTATCAAGTTTAATTCCTCCCATGCAATGTCTGGATCGCTGTGGTGGAGATGTGGCATTATCTCATGGCTGTTTCTAACAGCTAATGAAATGAAAATATGACTCTGAAGGATTTTCTGGGAGAAACACTAAAGAGTAGGAGGGATTACTTTCTAATGTATGACCTAGAGAATGTTTTTATCTGATAGTGAAAAGATAATAATAGTAAGAACCCGAAGGTTCAAATGTCATTTTCCCCTTCTTTATATTTTTAATTTTCTTTTTTATATGGGTCTTCTTAAAGAAAAGGATAGAAAATTAAGGAAAAAAAATCACGACCAGCCCATGAAGGATGAGGATTCTAACAGAGTAGGAAAAGCTGTATCTTTGGGTTCTTAGGGGAAATTCTTTTCTTTGTGCAAGGTAATGAATAAGAAAAAAAAGGGCATTTATTCCATAAAAAGGAGAAAAGAAGGAAAAAAGTACAACTTTCTTTTAAGGTAGTTATAATTTTAGTTGACTTTTTCCTTTTCCATTAGAAATATATGACCTTACACTTCAAAGAAACCACATACATTCTTTAACCAACTAGTTAGTACTTCTTTCCAGGGATTCCTTGAATAGAAACCTCACTGTGACCATAATTTGGCCTTAAGGCTGAACTAATTAACTTGTGCACTTTTGTAGGCAGCATCTCTGAAGACAAAACTCAAAACCACACTAGCCTTAACCTACCCACAACCATTTCTAATGCCAGAGTTACTTCACACAAAGGTAAAGTCTTGGAGGGCCACTGGTTCTTCCAAGGCTCTCACTAGAGACAACCTCAAACATCAACCAAATGCAACACATTGTGGACTACCAGTTATTTTTATTCACTGAGCTTCTGCCTGCTATAGACCTCCTAGTTCTTATTTCTCCATGCAATTGCTCCTAAATGTGGTCCTTTTTTTTTTTGCCATCTTAAATCTTTTTTTTCTCTCATAATAAATGAACTGACCTCCTAGTGCACGTTCTTCTTGTGGTACTCTCTTCTTTCCTGTTTGTACTGATCCATCCATCTCTCAAGGCCACTGTTTTGAGAGAAATGTGCTGTTTCTCTCATGCTCTATGCTGTTGGGCCCATGAGTGGCAAAATGTTTCTGAAATGTGTAAATCTGAGAGAAAGCAGCAGAGGATGTGATTTCTTGGAAAACACATGCCTCGTGTAAGTATGGCAGCTGCTTAAGTGCCATAGATGATTTTGTCACTCAGAAGTATACACAAACCTTCGCCAGATCTTCTGCTTCTCTATAAAAGCAAGAATGTCAGGTTTTATTAGTGAGAATTCTCTATTATAAATATTGACAACTGACATATATTATATGAGCACTATGAAGTAAATAAAACTCGTCCTTAGAATAGACATGCACTGTGGCTTGCAAGTTTGGAAACCATTCCACTTTTTCTTTGTCAATGGCCAATATATCCACTTTTGTCTATACACCAAACCCTCTGTCTTTTGAAGATCATGAAATCTGGCTTGTTAATCTTAACCCAATCTCTTCCATCAATAGCTAGGGTTAACAAACTTTTTCTGTAAAAGGCCTGATAATAAATGATTTTGACTTTGTGGGTCATTGTAGCCTGAATAGAGTCATAGACAATACACAAATTGAGTGGAGCTGTGTGCTAGTAAAGATTTATTTCCAAAAATATTTGTTAGGTTGGATTTTTCCTGTGGGGCATACTATTTGTTGGGCTTTAAAGAATGAACAGTTCTTTAGCAAGGAATTTATGATCATTCATGATCATGTCATATGTCTAGTTTTCTTATTTTTCTTCCACTTTCTTTGCTGTGAGTTAATCAGCCATGTACATAAATAAAACAATTTATTATTTATACCATTTTCAATTTACTATCCTAATTTTTTCACCTGTGTTAAATTGTCTAAATAGAAAAAAGAGACAGGAGATAGGCAGCTCTATGTTCCAACTTTGCTCCAAATTCCTGAAACTGATGGTAAGGTGGAGAAATCATTTCTCCCCCTTTCCACTTTTGCTAAATGAGACTTTTAAAAAGTACCATAGAAGTAGACTTTTTCATAATTACTATATTTTGCTTCTTCAGGTTTTAGATATATATGAGAAAATATCAGTATCATTCTTCAGATGAAGTGCTCTCTACTATACTTTGGCAAATGCATTCTCTGTTTATCCTCTGGGAAATTTCTCCATTCTAGAACTTTGGTTAATGATGCACTAGATGTGTTAAAATGCCACTTCATTCAAACCCATTTCCTTTGTATTAGGAACCATTTATAGTAGAATTGTGACAATGCATATCTGTTCTAAGTGTTTGAGAAGACTTAGAAGAGTAAGATATGATGGCTGTATTTTGGAGAGTAGCACCCAGGGTAAATTTTTAGAGTGGAATGTAATCAGTGTTGCAACAGGAAAAGTGCAGTAAGAGTAGGGTAGAAGAATTGACTACCGAAGAAGAAATGCAATTTAGGATGTCCCAAAATTCTCAGTCTTAACCAAGATAGTTATTTGTTTTTGAGTGGCTCAGACTCTCAGATTATCTGATAATGTTAGTTGGCTTTCAAGTTTTTCAACTTTGATAATGGCACTCTTTGGAACAAGAACCATTAGCATGCAATGTTTTCCTTAAATGTTATCAGTGGAAACATTGTTGAAAATTTTGGGGTGTATGTGTGTGTGTTTTCGGGTCTTGAAATAAGGCAGTGAGTAGAGAGAACAAATTTGGAAAATTATTAAAGGTTTTGTAGCCAAGAATAGAGCAGTGACTATACCTGAGAACAGTGAGAAGGGAAATAAATGGATGAGTAAGCTATGAATCTGAGATTTTGAGCTTGGGAAACTAGAAGAGTTGTCTCTCAGCTGAGCAAGACAGGACGGCCAGGCAAGTAACTGCCTTGTGCGGAAACACTGCGTGTTCAGTTTGGACATGAACAAGTCTCAAAAAGTGCTCAGGACTTTTCCAGGTAGAATCGTACCGACATGAATCTCACACCACTGGATCCCCTTTGGAATTAATTGGTCTGTCAGGGGATTCACAAAATAGTGATAAAGATAATACTTGAGATAAAATAAACATGTTCCATTTCTACAGTAGTGGGAATGCAAGTTTTACCTCAGGGATTTCTCACATAGCTTGCTAGGAATGTGTCTCATGACTAGAAGATATCCATTATTTTGGACAGCCTCATGATCCTTCTTTCTCATCCATTGCATGCCTTGTTAGTGTAAGAAAAATTAGGCCTCAGTGGCAATATGAAAGTGTACATATGATTATTTCTACAGATGGCATATGAAAACTGAAAGTTGTCTTTAAAAAAATCACCATTGTTATTAATGTTTCTCATCCCATTTATTTTGATTTGCATGGTAGAGAATGGTTTGTTTTTGCACAGTGAGGCGATTAGAGGCACGATTCATTTATTACCTAGTATGCACTAGGTCCTTCACACGCATTATTTTTCCATTCTCTCAGCCCGACTTCTGTTTTGCTGAAAAGGAAACTGAAGTTGAGATGCGTTAGTAGATGTTTCATGGCCTTATTGTCTTTGTTCCATTCTCCACAAATGTAACAGGTGGAATCATGTACTCGCAATGGGGCTCCAAGTAGTTGGGTAAAAGACAGAGGCAGAGTCAGCCAAACCCATACTTTCTTCTAGTTCACATAGCCTCCACGCTTGCCTACTGTGGGACTTGTAGTGCTTGGATTGTTCACAGTCTGATGCATCACGTATGTTACAGCAAAAGTGTGACAGTTCAGCATCACAGCCAAGAGTCACAGCTCTGTGTTACAGCCAAGAGCCACAGCCAAATGTTCCAGCTATTTGAAGGCCTCTGGTAGTGAAAAAGTTGAGTGGCACTTAGAGAGATGGAGGGATTCTTTATTATGCTAGTGGACTCAGATCAAATCAACTAATAATTAGAAAATGTTCCTTGTTCTAAAATAAGTCTTTACTGCAATCTTATTGCTTTTGATATTTTGCTTTTATTTTTATTCAGTTTGAAAAAGTTTCTAATTTCTCTTGTGATTTCATTAACCATGTGCTCATTGCTGTATATTTGGAGCTTTCCCTGGGTACTTTCAGTTGTTAACTTCTAGTTTTGTTTAATTTTTAAATAAATAACAGAAATTGAATAATTTTTAATCCTTTTAAGTTTATTGAGACTTAGTTTATGTCCTAGAGTTTTGTCTACCCCTTAGAATATTCTGTGTGCTCTTGAAAACAAAGTGTATTTTGCTGGTTTGGGTGAAAGGCTGTCTGTTAAGTCAAAGTAATTGATATTATTATTCAAGTCTTCTTTATTCATGGTGATTTTCCATGTTTCATCAGTTATTGGGAAAGGGACAGTAAAATCTCCAACTGCAACTATGAAGTGCATATATTTTAAATTTTGTTGGTTTATTACATGTATTATAGGGTTCATTTAATATGTATATATTTATAATTATATTATCTTCCTGATACATAGAAACTTTTGTAATTATAAAATGTTCTTTTAAAATTTCTATTATTTCTTTTCTTACAGTGCTTTCTTTTGCCATTTTAGCTATTTAACGTATAACTGTAAATTTTGCATAGTGTATCTTTGTAATTCTCTTACTTTCCTTCTATATATATTTATCCTTGAATTGGAACTATTTCTATTCTAAATAATACATACATGAATCATGCATTTTAAATCCAATCTGACAATCTGATTTTCTTTTTGTTAGTGCTAAAAATCAGACATAGGGCCTCATATATGTTAGGCAAGAACAAGGACTCTACCACTGAGTACCACCTACAGCTCCAATCTCTGCCTTTTGATTGGAGCATTTAATCTATTCATATTTAATCAAATAAAATTAATATGCTTGGATTTATTATTGCCATATTCTTTTTTTTACATCTCTTTTGTTCTTGTCCACTTTTGGTGTTGAGAGACAGTTTTTAATCATCCTTTTTAAATTACCTTGTTAATTTTTAAAATGTCTGTTGAGTTATTGTTTAGTGTTGCTCTAAGTGTTACGATATGCATTTCAACTTAGCAGCATCTACTCAGGTGATTTAATTCCAGGAAAATACAGTAAGTCTATTGAAGTAAATAAAGCAAATTTCTTCTACCAAAATGCTATTTTTTTCACCATATTTGTGGTATTTATTTTCAGATCTACTACATGTAAATATGCTACGAACCTCAAATTGAGTGTTAAATGCTATAAATAGTGCTTGATAAAATTTTATGTCTTTCAATGAAATTATAATTTAATTAAATTACAATGAAATTATAATGAAAAAAGAGAAAATATATGTATGCTTTTTATATTTCTTTTTAATTTTAACAAGTTCAGAACTGCATTTCTCTCTTTGGGTTTTATCTACTTTCTGAAAGGCTTTTTTTTCCTTTTAGACTGAGGGTTTCATAAATATTCTTCATAGAGAACTCGTAGAACCTGTGGTAGTATTTATTTTTCTCCCTCTTTTTTAAGAAATGAAAATGTTTTCATTTTTGTCTTAATTTTTGAAAAATAATTTAGTAGGTAGGTTGTTTTTCTTTACTATTCTTTGTAAGTACTTAGAGGTTCTCACTCTATTCTCTAGAATATATTGTCTCTGTTGAGAATTTAGTAATTGTGATACTTTTCTGTATGTGATGAATTTATGTTTCTGCTGCTCTCAAAAATTTTTTTGCTTTTATTGTCTTATAGCAGGATGACAATAATATGCCCAGATATGGAGCTCTGTGATTATCCTAGTTGGGCATCATTAAACTCACTAGATCTTTATATCAATAATTTAGAATTAAATTTGTAGTTTCTGTTCAAAGCTGTTCTGAAAATATTACATAAACTCCTTTTTATTCTTTCTCTGTCTCTTCTGCTTCAGAGACCTCCATTATAAATATTTAGTATGTTTCATTTTACACCTTAGGTCTCTGAGGCCATGCTAATTCTTCAATGTTTTTCTTTCTATTCTTCAGGATGGGTAATTTCTTTTTAAATTAATTCTATTGATACATTTTAGGTATACAATATAATGACAAGGATAGTTTCTATTTATCTATCATCAGGTATATAGATTATTGCTTTTCTGGCAACTCTGGGATTTTCATTTTCTTCTTCCTAAAATTCTTCATTGAATTGCACCATTCATTGGAACATTGCCATCATATTTTCCTTTAACTCTTTAAGCAGGCATCCTTTAGTTCTTTAGCTATACTGATGATAGTTGCTTTGACATCTCTGCTTGCCAAATGCAACATCTGGACACATTCAGTGTAAGTCCCTCTTGATAATTTTGTTCCTCACTCATGTATGTGTCAAATTGTCCCATTTTAAACTTAAAACTAGACCTTAGGATCATATATTTAAGAAATTTTGGATTCTGATTGCCCCAAGAATGATGATAGTTTTGCTTGCTTGAGCCTAAAAAGGCTTTCATTATCTACTGATGGTCTTTTGTGTAGATGGATGAATGCATTCAAAATTCAGTCATTTAACTAGTTTATTCCACCTTTTCTTTTCCTAGGACTTTCCAGATCTTGTTTGTGTATATTCTCAACCTCTCTCTCAATGTGTGGAGAGCATGGACACCCTAATGTCCTTCCTTTGAAATCACATAGATATCAGATAAGGCAGGGGTAGTCGGTAGGGTTAGGCTTGGGTCTCTCTCATATGTGTGTGTCACTCTGCCAGAGATGTGTGGAAAAATTAGAGTGTACCTCTGTTTCTTTCATTTCCACTTCCTCTTTAATTTCAGGATCTTCTGCACAAACAGCTCAATCAAGTAGAGCCATATGCTTTGCTGTACATTTTCTAACATTTAAAAATAAAATTTTACTAACAACCTAAGAAGAGCTTTTTGCCCTTTGCTGAAAAATAAGTCCAGCCCTCCCATCAGTGAAGTTGCTGGGTTTTGTTGCCAACTCTTCCCAATAGCACTATTATACCAGCTGAGCCATGAAAAGTGTCAAGGCTGGACAAGCTTGCCATCGTTTCTTACTTTCTTCTGTGATAGTCTGCAAGTTTTCATATATAAACATTTCTTAATTTGTCTTTGTCATCAGTTGGTGTTCTGAGCACTTAGATGATTGTTTTTGACAATCTTGCCGAGTTTTGTACGTTTGATTTTGTTTCTTATTTAAGGGAATAGATTTGCTTACATTTTTACACTACCATTGTTTGAAGATCTGTCTCCTAACTTCCTTTTAACCATAACAAACTGAAAAAGCTTAGAGTGAGCTAATTTATCTGGAAATTACTAAAGTAGGCATTGTTGCTAAAACATGGCTCCAGATTCTTGACTCTGCATAAATCAAGAGTTAGGGTCTATAGAATTAAATTTCCCTTACCCCTCAGCTACCTAGAATTTAGGAGGCTCTGTGAAAACTTTGACATAAAAAATATAGCAGAAGTGACACATGGCTGATTCTTCCCAGCAAGGACTTAAGAATTGGCAGCTTTTCCTTTCTTTGACTTCCTCAATCATAACACAAATGCTATGCTAGGAGGAAGAAGCAGCTCTGTGGAGAGGTCCTTTGGAAGGCACTAAGGTCTCTGGTCGATAAACTCAGCTCGGCACCAGCCATGTGCATGAGGCATCTTGCAAGGGCATCTTCTAGGTCCAGTTAAATGATCACAGTTAATTCTGTTTGAGCAGAGATGAGCTCTTCCTGCCAAACTCTGCCCATATTGTAAATTTGTGAGCAAAATAAATGATGATTGTTATTTTAAATCACTAAATGTCTGGGTGGTTTGTTACATAGCCATAAATAACTGGAACATTAATTTTCTGCCTTCTTGAGGAATGGGAGCTAGGGATTAAAGCTAAGAACAGTTATTATAAAATCCATTTATCATGTACCTAGCAAGTAAGATTTTCATAGCCACAAAATTGAATTGCAAAAACATAACTTTAAAAACCTGTGCAAGTAAATCTTGTTGTCTTTGGTAGAACCTGGTTATGATATTGAGGAATTGTTAGCCAAGGGATTGTGTAGTAAAGAGGGAGGAAATAACCAAAAAGGAAAGAGGGAAATCTATAAGATATGTTTCTCAGTCACCCTTACATGGTTTGCCTTAGTGAAAGGAGAAATAACTACAAGTACTGGAGTGAGACTTCTTGCTTTGTCATCCATTGGGTTCCTAGGAGAAAGCACCTGGGTAGAATATTTCATATCAGCACTTGAGTTTGAGAAACAGCATAAAGAGGGCAGAGTGTCATGGTAAAGAAGAAAGAGAGGCTCTAATGTGCACTTTTTTTGGTCTCCTGTTCTTCTGTATGGCCTCATTCCCAGCTAAGAATCAGCAGACCTTCTCAAGTCCACAATGAGCACATTAAGATAATATCAAAGTAGAGGCAACCCACTTGGACCAAGGACATGATTGAAAATATTGTACAGTGTCAAAGGGGTTCAGACAGCCCATGTGAGACTGTAGTATCTAGTAAGTCTCCTTAGGGCTATGACTAATTCAAAAGGGAAACCATGAGTGGCTCTTGCTGTGCATGGCAGAGGAAAAGTTACCAAATCAAACTCACAGGACAAAGCTAGGTGATTTCAAACCCTCTCCTCCCTGAGGTTATGTAAGCCTTTTTCCTATATACTTGGACCCCACTTTAGAATAAAGATTCAAAAAGAGAGTTCATAAATTAGGTGTTTAAACTATTAAGTCAAATTATATACTTGGACCCCATTTCAGAAAAGAGTAAAAAAGAGAAAGTTCAGAAATAAGGTGTTTAAAGTATTAAGTTGAACTATTAGGTCAATTATATTGGATTCTGGTAATTTTCCCATCATAATGGGTGGGGACTTATGTAGAAATCCAAAACACTTAGAGATGAAAATAAAGAAAATATATTTTCATTGTATATCTGCTATATTGGATGTATTTTGAGGTCTTAATACTCATGTATGGCAAAATTATTTAACTGAGAATTTAACGGTCTTACATTTTCCTGGAGATAGTTCATGAAGGAGTAAGTATAGCAAGTATTTTCCTTCACAAATTTTCCTCTAAAAATCTCAGTTAGTGCTCATATAACGAAGTCTTTATGAATGCAACACAAATTACTTAGGAACTTTGTCACACTGAGAAAGATATTCCATAAAATAATAGGCTCAGAGGCCAGAATGTATAGATTTCAATTCTTGCTCTGTTTTTTACTGCCTAAATAGCAAGTCACTTAACACTTTCTGCCCTAATATACTCATCTGTAAAATAGATGTAATAATTATACATCCCTCTTTATGTTTTGTTATGAAAAAAATCAATTTATTTATGAGTAATTTTGGTACCAGGGATTGAACTTGGGACTTTGCTCTTGAGGCAGGTGGCAGAACCACTGAGCTCAATCTCCAGCCCCTAAAGGTCAATTCATTTAAACTAACCTAACTTAGTAAGCACTATAATTGTTTATGTATGTATGTATGTATGTATGTATGTATGTATGTATATTAAATTTGTTTATGTGTATGTATGTATGTATGTATGTATGTATGTATATAACATGAACTTATTGAACTCCCGGCTTACATTTTTCTACCCCTCGAAGATTATGATATTTTAGATGGAAAGAGTTGAATGAACAGAATTTGGCCACCTTGTAAGAATGGCTTTGAGACTGAGGAGCGAAGAGAGCAAAAAATACAGAGGTGTTAGTCTATTCATTTATCCCTAGCTCTGCCAGATTGATGAGATGAAGCAGTGGCTGGGGGGTTCAAATGCCTTGGGACCAAGGCGATGGTCCTGGAATCAAGGCATGTTGGCAAGAGCAGTGTACTGCAGTCCATTCAACTCCTAGACTAGTGGCGGTGAACCTATGGCACATAAGTCACATTGGGCTGTTTGTATCATCGAAAGCTCTGAAAGACTCGTCATCACTGCT
The DNA here is from genome assembly GCF_012274545.1 of Fukomys damarensis. Taxonomy (NCBI): domain Eukaryota; kingdom Metazoa; phylum Chordata; class Mammalia; order Rodentia; family Bathyergidae; genus Fukomys; species Fukomys damarensis. The sequence goes on along the minus strand of NW_022900926.1, from coordinate 19,347,238 downwards.
GTAGACCATGGTGACCTAGAGTGGAACCTTCTGAACAAGACCACTTTTCTACTGCTTAGGTTGATGGGGCTCTGAACGACATATAATTTGATTTTATAAATAAAAAGATGTCATTTTTTTTATTTTATGAGAAAATCAATAACATTTCTAATAATGGCCTAACTCAAAATGTAGTTGAAAAATATTTAATAATATTTTTAAGAAACCACTGAACAGTGCTCTAAGTCGTTTTATGTTTAGGTAAGATCTCTGTAATATTTGTAATTATTATTTTCTTCTAAATAATTAAGAATATAGATTAAAATATAGTATGTCTGAAACTTCTCCTAAAATCTGTTCGGAAGAGAGAAAAAATATTTTCCCTTTGAGACTATAAATGTAGTCCCTGTGCTGAGTTTCCAGACATGTTTAAGTCTGAAACCAAAATGACTTCTGTGAAGTTGGATAAAAAATCGAATTCAAGAGCTACAGGGCAAATATCATTAAGGTAGGAAAAATTTCATGTAAATTTGCAAGTTCTTAGAGCTAATAAGTCTATATTATTGAAAAAGTTTAATCACATGGACATTATGCCACCCTATGATTTCATTTCCTGACTGGGAATGGAAATTATTCTCATCAAACTAAGTCATATACAGAACATGGTCCCAGAGAATTCAACTCCAGTTCCTTATAGCAGCAATTTCTTCCTAATTTAAGAAAGAATATAACAGAAGTAGAAGAGTAGGACATGCTTTCCGGAGCAACTGGGGGAGCTTTAATAACAAGCTAGTTTTTGGTCTATTAAACTCAGAAAATAGTTTACATTTTTTAAAAAAATAGAAAATCACTTTTCATAGATTGAGTTTTCATAGCTAGTGTATCATTGCTATTTTGCATAAATGTCTTCTGAATTTAAGCTAGTAGGCACTTTATAAGCAATCACCAATTTCTAGAATAAAAATGATCATTTTTAAGACAATGGAAGTATAAACTAAACCATTAAATTAGCGATATTGACAATATACATTTGTAACTGCATGACTTGGTAAGTTGTATGCTCTACCAGTTTTACACACACACACACACACACACACGTATGCACGTGTGCGTGTGCATGCGGGCATGTGATGCACAGCCACATCTCACAAACAAGTGAAAGTTCCCAGGAACTTGACAATAGTCACAAAATCAGTAGTCATTCACCTGGAGCCCAAAATAATAAGAGTCAAAGTGTTTTTCCAAGCCAAGTTTGCACAAAGTAATGGTAAGTTTTTTCAAAGCTAAAATAGAATTTGTGCAGAAGTGAGGGCTAAGGGAGCATGTCTATCAAATATTCACGTCAATCTCAAATCAAGAGGGTAAAATTCAATGAGGAGAACACATCGTCACAAATCTCCAGACATCTACTGAACCCTGCTCTCATGCACATGATAAAATCTTTGTTTTTATTTCAAAATTGGCCCTTATATAAAAGAAAACTTTGAAATGAGTACCTATAATAAAAAAGATAATGATTATGTGCCAATAGAAGAAATAGTCTCCTTATAAGGTTACATAAGATCTTATAAGGCTATAGATTGTCTCATTGTATTTCATCAAAAAACTAGGAGAGACAATTATTAATGAGCCGAGTTTGGTGAGAAAAATAATGAATGATTTCCACATATAAAATGGTAGACAGCCAAATTATTTATAATGTCTTATACTGTATATATGATATACTATAATGTCATCCTTTATATTTGCATGAATACTTATAGACTATGTAATTAATAAATTATAGATATTTATTAACCAATATTCAGATACATTAAAAATAATTCATCATAGAAATGAGAGAGTAAAAAGAATGTTGTCACAACAGTTACATTTGCTTAGCTCAAAGAAAGGCTTTGACCTGTAATTCAGGCCCCATCAGTTGCTGGTTGAAAGTTATAGCTAGTGCCTAGAAGAAAATAAATTTCTGATATAAATTTAAATCTTAAAAATGGAAGCAAATATTATTTCAGTAAAAGCTACTATAAAGAAAACTTCATTCTAAAATTGCCTGCTTCTTTGGCCTTAAAAGTTGATAGAAAAACAATGTTTTGTTACCTTGGTTACAGCAAATTTTGTACAATATGCCTTATTGGTCTCTGAAGGGAATTTGTGCATGTACCATGCATATGTATTAATGTGGGAAATTACACAGAAGTTGATGTATTTTCCAGGGTTTTTTGTTTGATTACTAAGTACTTTTGAATAAAGCTACTTTCATCAATAAAATTAAAATTCTATTTTGCAAGTATCAATATAAAACCATCTTTCAGCATATCTATTTACTTCTTGGTTGCCCCCAGACACACAGAACTTCTGCTTTGGGAAAGGAAATAACAAGGAGTTTTGTGGTTAGCTCAGACTCTGCGAGTGGTTCAACATGCTGTTATCCTCAATGTAGGCTATGAGAATTACTAGGATTGAACTAGAGGAGACTCTGGAGTCATTTCTGGTTTGCTTTCCTTCTAGGTCTTGGAAACAGAAAGAGGTGAGTCATCCCTGCATGACGGCGAGGAGATAGAAGTGATGAAATGTAGAAAGAGTCAGTCTCCAATTCCCTTTTTTCCACCACTGCTACTTCCTTAGGAGCAGGGAAACTTGCATTCTGGCTGCCCTGGCCAGGCGAGCAGCTCCGTGTTGAGGAAGTAGTCAATCAAAGCAAGCACCAGGAATGTGAGCTGCCATATGTGCTTTGTGTTCCCCATTAAAGTGAGACACTGAGTCTAAGACTGTCCCTTTCTTTTTTGAATCTTCTTCCTTTATTGTGTTGCTTTCCCTACATCCTACCTACAGTCGCAGTGAGCCTGTAGGTAACCTGGTACAGGAAAAACATGTAGCTGAAATAGCTGTAATAATCAGTCTCCTCTTCCCTCTTTAGTTGCTGAATTCTGAATCTTTTACAAATATTAATCTATTCTTGACCACCTTATAAGAGGACTATATTCTCCAGCCTCCCTTGTACCTAGATGTGGCCATACGGGTAAACTCTGGACTACAATATTTCAGCAGAAGTGATAAAGGTAACTTCTGAGTTATGTTCAAAAGGAAAGAGTTGTGCTTCTATTGCCCCTTTCCCTTTTCTGTGGATGAGAAGGGATGATGGCCAGAGCTGAGACCATTATCTTAGACCAGGAAGTAGAATCCTTGTGTTAAGTATGGCCCAGCAAGTTAAAAGAGTCCTGGGGGTCCTGGGGATATCGAGTCACCTTCCTTGTCCAAGATGATAATGATGAAACTACTCACAGGAAAAAATGAACTTTTTAGGTAATGGACAATTATGTTGCCTCTGTTGTTATAGTTGTGGGGGTAAGGTAGCCCTAAAACTTACAAATAATTGTATCAAACTTTAAGATACATAAGAATCATGTTAAAATTCACATTCTGACCCACCAAGTGTGATGGATAACTTTTATGAGATGTTATTGTGAAGGTATTATGTAGGTGTGATTAACGTTGCATCAGCTGACAGTAAGTGTTTACCATCAGTAATGTGGGTAGACTTTATCCAGTCAATGAATGCCTTAGTAACAAAACAAAACAGTATTTCTAAGAAAAGAAGGAATTTTGTCCAGAAAGGAAGGAATTCTTTCTCAGGACTGTAAACAAAGACATTCTGTTCTAGGTTTCAACCTGATGACTTCTATAGATTTAAGATCTACCTGCCAATTCCTTAAAATAAATCTGTACATGTTCACATTCTCTCTCTCTCTCTCTCTCTCTCTCTCTCTCTCTCTCACACACACACACACACACACACA
>NW_022900926.1:19309157-19343447 GCF_012274545.1 Fukomys damarensis | reverse complement strand
CCCAAATTCTAAATAAATCTGTACACATGCACACTCTCTCTCTCTCTCTCTCTCTCTCTCTCTCTCTCTCTCACACACACACACACACACACACAAGCATGCGCCTATATACAAATACATATTCTCCTTGTTCTGATTCTCTGAAGAACCCTAAGCAATAAAGGGACTCTGGAGCAAATCTTGAAGTTCTGCAATTCTAATTAGTTCCCAATGCTGGGGATCTGAGCTCTGGGCTTTGCACTGTAGGATTATAGAGAATTTGTATTCAGGAAACATGTGTTTCAGTCTAGATTGCAAGAAAAATTTTCTGAGAAATCTCGGGGATATCTTTTAATGCTCAGATCTCATTTCTTCATGTATGAGGTGAGAATAGGTGGCCTGGGTGACCTCTCCAGCTCTGAAACATTGGAGCTCTGTGATGTTAGCCACTCTGCCTGGAAGCCCTAGAACAGGAGGACAACACAGGGATAGAGCTGGATGCAGAGTAGATTTCAGGGGTTTGGAAGAGTATGTGGTCACCATGCATGGCTTGGACAAGCGGCGCTCATTTCCAATACTTTTACTCCACTTGAACATTTGCAAATTTGGGGAATAGCCACAGAGCTGGTGGTGTCTTACATCAAGAAACTCAATCCCTCCAAGAAGTACATTCTAACCCTTCAGATTTAGAAGATAAATCCAAGACCATGAACCCATTTCCAAGTACAAAGCATAGAGCAGTTCTACTGATATGAAACAACTTCCTTCTGTCGTTATCTTACCTATCGGTTATAGTACAATGTCTGCAGAATAGTCTCATGTTAAAAAGCTTATTTATTTCTCCAAACTGGACACTAAGGAGAGTGTAGATTTGGGAAAATTTTAATAATACCATTATTATTTCATTTATTTTTTTAAAGAGCAGAAACCCTAAAATTGTAATATGTTAAAGTTGTGCTTCTACTTGAATCCTCTCATAGGCCACGAACAAGTCTGTGTTTTAGAATATATGCATTCCTCTGACAGTATGAATGGTACTTACCTGTCAGGTTTGTTTTCCAAAATCGTAAATTGAGTAAAAGATCTGTTGTTATCCTTTGGAACAACAACAAAAAAGGAGCTGTAATCATTCCTTGAAGGTGAGATTGTTCCCATCCATAAAACGGAACATCAATATTAAAAGAAATACAATTGCATGTACGATGTGGTCCAATAGCCATGCAGATTGTCTTTACTTAAGGGATTGCAGTTCCTTCTATCTCCCATTGTTTTAGCGCCCTATAATAATAGCTTATAAAATGGGCTTACTCAAATTGTACAAAATACTAAAAAAATTGTTTACTGAGGGTGCTTTCACTAAGCTTGTATCAGTAGAGTAATAAAGGCATGATGGTTTGGGAACATATAATCTATTCATTTGAAACAAGTTTATATAAATATATCATGTCTGAGACAAATTTCTTAAGCTTTTGCCTGAAATAGTGCAGGAGATTTGTCCATGCCACTGTGGGTACGTTTATGTAGGGGCACATTTGCTGTGTGTATATTGTGTATATTGGGTGTGTGCACATGTGTTAAGTTGAGGGTAAAGGTGGAAAGAAAGGAGCCAAATTCTTGGCATGGGAATTTGAATGCAATCAAGAACTTTAAATGATTTCCTTATTTTCTCACTGTCATGTTTTTTAGTTTGTTTGTTTTGTTTTGTTGTTTCCTGCTCCATGAAAAATTGCCTTAGAAGAGCCTGTTACTAAAACCTTCTCTTTTTTATGTCTAAAGGGGAAGGCTGCTGAAAAAAACAAAACAAAACAAAACAAAAACAAAACAAAATGAGATATGGAGGACATAGATCAGAAGCAAAAACTTGTTCTCACCTGTGGTTGATTACTTTTTTCTCCACATTTGGTGATGGGGGCAAAAAAGAAGAAGGATAATTATGACCAAAAAAGCAGGAGAAGAAGAAGGAGAAGGAGAAGAAAAAGAAAAAATTTTTTACATGCATAAAGACTTGTATTTAAAAATTTTTGATCTTGTTTATTTCAATTTTAAACAGCCTCTAGGAAGGAAAATAGAATAGAAAACTTAAAAAAACACAGAGTTGATGCATTTTATTTTTTCCCCTGCCATACTAATAGAGGTCTGTTTTCTCTAAAGGAAGTTGACATAGCCTTTTAAGAACTATCAATGATTTATAGAAATCCTGACATTTTTCCATTCTCAAAAAAAAAAAAAAAAAAAAAAAGCAAACAGTACCTTTTCTAGTGTGACAATGCATGGGCCAGTCTGATTTGTGGTTGTTCAAGGGTTCCAGCTTTTAAGGTTATATTATATTACAATTAATTTTATGAGGCACTGAATGGCTGTCAAAGAACAGATATCTAGTTGTGTTTGTTGCATTTCTCTTGACTTTTACTTATTGAGAAATGGCAAGCAAAATCAGATTTTTGAGAGCTTTGGCTTAAAGACATACCTTATTGTAAATGTGTCTGAGTTATTTGTGTTGTTTTAAATCAGCCTGGCTGATTTGCATAAGGAAGTAGCTTTATTTGGTTGTAGAATTTACATGTATTCACTCTTACCTGCTGCATTTCCATCAGTTATCTACTTGGAGTGTGGGATCAGCTGCAAATCTTCGGCCCTCTCTCTAACCCTGCGAGCATAATGGACCTATTCTGTAGTTAGTTCACAATATCTGGTACATCTCCAGCAGTGTAAGAGATGGATCGCTGATCATGCTTCTCTCAAACTCTTTATTAAACATTTATAGAGCCAGATTGCAAATAGGTCCAATTTTGCCCGTGGAGGTATGTGTACAGATCTCTGAACCAGGGAGGATCAAGTTGGTCAGTTCAGAGAGAAGAGGCAAAAGATTTTCTCCAACAATCTTCAGAAGAATATTGAATAGTTGGTTTATTCATGATACGTTAGCTATAAATACTCCAGCAGTATCCTGTACATATAGTAAACATACGAACATACGTTACTTTTAAAATAGGAAGCTGTGATTTAATGTAGGAAGATAAAGATGTCCAAGTTCACAGTGATTATTTGGAGCCAGGCTTTGTTACTCTATGGGAAAAATGTAGAAGTCAAAATGAATATTGGTATATACAGGTGAGTACTAACTAATAAGATAGATGTCCAAAAATGATATTTGGAGGCTTAGAAACAGTCAAAATATTATTCATGGGACATGTAAAAGGAGATGTTAAAGTGAAAATGCCAAGGTTGTTCAACTCTACTACTCAATCAAGGGTGAAGAGGGCATGAGAAGGGTTACTGAGGAGAGACTCAGTGAGACAAAGAGAAGTCATTGCAGAGCTTGTCTGCCACTACAAACTAAATGCTGCTTGGATTAAGAGCAAAAGTGATGGTCAATGAGCTGTAGGTCTGTGAGAGAAGACTTCCATTCCAGACTGCTAAAGCCCTCTAGAACAAATGCCAAGACCATGACACTTAACACTATGTTTGCAACTTACATAATCCCAAGGCCAGAGTCACCTTTCTGAGCTCTTTGTTTATCCCCTTGTCTTTGGGTGATACCCTTTGAATTTGTCCCAAAGACTTACAGGCTAATCGAGAGAAATGTCATTGTGCCAAATCATAACCATGTACTTAATTTTAATGCTATGGGATAAATTACTAATTCTAGATTTTAAAGGTATTTATTCCAGTGGTTCCAGGAAATCTTTGAAAATATTATTTAAAATGTTAAATGACAGTGCCAATTTGGCAGTTTAAGAAACAATGAATTGTCTTTTGCATTTGGCTCACTCCTTGAATTAAATCAACTCATGTTATAACAATAAATGTACTTTGTGAAAAATAATCTTTACTATTGTAAATGCTGAACTTGATCTTTCTCCTTGAGCCAAGAGAGCTATGAGCTATTCTTCAGCACTAAAAATAATCTTTTGTTTCTAGTTCTGTGGACAAAGCTCTTGGTGACTAATATTGAATTGGGTTTCGGGTGCTGTATGAAGAACTGTAGAAAGACAGTGAAATGAAGAGGCTTTTTATCTGTCCTTGCATTTGATGGTGTGACAGATTGGTGAGAAGTATAACCAAAAATTCTTAAGAGCAGATCCTTCAAAAAGGTCATGAACATAATACATGAATGATCAGGTGCCCATAGGTTAATGTCCCTCATTTTCTGTGTCGAGCCATTTTTCTGTCTCTTTCCCCACCTCCAACAAAATATTCCTAGTAGTTTTTTTCCTCTAATACATGTTATTCCTTTTTATGTCCAAAGGGTGACTGCTGAGAAAAAAATAACAGCAGCAGCAAGAGGGCACACATCTAGGATGTGTTGCTGAGATCCCTTAAGTGCTGCAAATGTGGGTTGAGTTTAGGCTCAGGCATAAGGCAGAAACAAATGAGTATCTGCTGTTCACAGTGTGCAAGTTAAGATCCCTGAACGTGCCCCTTTGGGGTGTGCTGTTAGCTTCCCAGCTCTTGGGTGTTGTGGGTTAGAGTAGGTGTCAACGCTGGCTCCTGCTGTGGCAATGATTTAAGCAGTTGAATGTGCGAGGCTAAGCGCTCCCTCGAGCACACCCAAAGGAAAGGCAGTAATTTGGGGATACAGATGGGTAGATCGTCAGCAATGTAACACCACACCTCTCTTGCCAACACACAGTTCAGAAGGCTAATTAAGGTTGGTCTAAGAACACCTATAAGTTTTCAAGGTCCCATCTCCGTCCAGGGTAGGCAAATAATGTTGCTCTTTGTGTCTCTCTTCTCCTAGAGCGGAAACTCTAGCAAGAACAGCCACACCATGCGGCGTCCTTTGTGCCCCTTGCAGAATTTAACTTAGAGGATTCCATATTTATTCATTGAGAAAGATGACTTTGTGGATAGTCCGTGACAGAGGTGCTATGATGCGCTCACGTGGGGCCACCCTTGCAGTCATTTTGAATCTCTCAATACACACCGAACAGTGAGTGAATGGTATTACCTGACTTTCAGATAATTTTGTATAAATTCTCCGAGAGGGAAGAAATGAAGTAGACCCCATCTTCCCACAATTGAGATGTGTGGGAGCAAATGTAAAGATACAGAATATCTATTAAAGTCTTCAGAAAAAAATATCAATAGAAAGTCTAGTCATATTTTAGAATGTGTGAGAGTTTTTGCCTTTTTGTAAACAATGCCTCATTACAGAGGAAGTTTTTGGACCTGATTTTGAAGCAGAGATGATATTTTTTTGTTACATAGTAAGAAGACCACTGTGGGAAGTCAACTTTATTGTCCACAAAATCAAAGCAATAAAATTCAAAATGTATTTTCTTTTCTTGAGTTGTAAAAATTCATAACTTCAAAAAAAGCACTTTTTTATTTTTCTTCTTTCAGAGTCCACCAGCTAAGATAGCCTGAGCTGGACCATTACCATTCTCATCAGTTTAGATTTATATGATGCATATGTTGAAATGAACATCTGGACAATTTGAGAATGCATTTCATTTGAAGGCCCTTGTGGCATATTTTTCTCATATTTAGAGCTTCCCTTTGGAAAACAACATACAGCTACAGAGAAATATTTTTAAAAGCCAAATTATTAGAAATGTGACTATTGAGAATTTTTATTGTATATAGTAAAGGTATAATTAGGATCATAAAATGCCATATGGGAATAAAACTTATTGACTTTTTTGCACTTTACCTTGCATCCAGAAATCCAGTGAACTTGAATTTATGTGTGACTTCCAAGGCTACTGCCTGTAACCAGAATTTGTACCATGTCTCATGCCCAAGAGGAGATTTTCAGCTTGGATAAGTATTTCATAGAGACATTTGAGCCACATGCTTTATGTAGTTAGATTTGTGAATCAGTGTGTGGCATTTAAGAATGTGAGTCAGAATTAAATGTGTGTCTCAGTGTCATAGTCTGGCGGCTAATGGAAGGACCACTTCTCAGATGAGTCACTGAACATGGATCCTACTCCGGGCCACTTGCTAAAGGTTGTGCAATCATTTTCACAAGCAGTAAAACGATAACCTTGGTGTTCTGTCCTTTCTAGGTTCAGATGATCAAGCTGCTCATCTCCATATCCCCAAAATAGATTTGAGCTACAAAACCACCTTTCATCTTCATTCATTATCATTTGTTTCTGCTTGTGTGCTGTTCCCTATTCATTACATGTGAAAAATGCAATTATTGTATTGTAACTCTTAATGTATTCCATTACAGGTAAACTGCATTTGTTATTTATAACTCCTCTTTCCTCTAAAAATATTTGAGGCAGCTCATAAAAGGCGCAGATATGCTAAATCTATTAAAGCAAGGACAAATGAATGTGACTATGGGCTACGCTAGGTCAAGAAGGAGTTTATAGGCGAAAGATAGCTCCTGAAACTGAGAATCACATTTGTCTTTGATCTTTCTGAAAATTATTTTTAACATGTATCATTTTGATTTTTTTCTTTGTCTTCTAGAACATCAGCTTAAGAGGGGGCTGGCATCATAGTTTAGTGTGGTTTATAAACCAGACTAGAAGTGTTATTAACAGTCAAGGAGAATGTGTGCGAGAGAGCAAGGAGAGTGGGACTTGAATGGAAAAGAGAAGCATTTTTCTCTGTCCTCAACATGGTCACTGATCAGTTGGGTAGAATAAGTCATTCACTTGAGTAATCTGTCTGTACAATTCCTAAAGTAGTTAATGTTAATACAATCCTGATAGGGCTCCTACTGTGGGAAAATATAGCTTTTCATAAATATGTATCTTGATATTTTCTGAGCAGTTGTTAGGGGCAGGAGGTGAGTGCTCAAGGAAGATTTTCTCTCCTACAGGTGGTTCCCATCTGGCTGCTCCAGGATGGCGACCACAGACATGAGTCCAGACAGTCTCTGTACGGCCACAGTGACTGGGGCACAGTCTCATCTTAGTCTCTTAGGACTGAGAGCCTCTTAACCTCTGCATCTCTCTGTAATCTTGAAGTTAAAGAAAAAAATGAAAAGGAAAGAAACAAAATGATAGAGAAAGAAAAGGCAGAATAGGAAGTAAGGAAGAAGAAGGAGGGAAAAGGAAAGAGAGAAAAAAAGGGAGAAGAGCATCATGCGCCCTTATGCCAACATGAAAATCATTTAGGTAAATCTTTATTTCTTTTTTTTTTTCCTCGAAAGTTAGTGATGACAAAGCTAAAAATAGCGGTTTAAGGAGTGATAATCCTATATATTTCTCCTACGTTTCAGGAAGTAATTTTTGACAGCAGGTATAGAAGTCAGAGATAAATTATTACACAAATTACAGTGAACACTGAGGAGTGTCTTAAATATATAGTCACGCTAGGATTTCCCAACATTTCCCCAAGACAGATGTGACACAACTTAGGGATTACTTCAGTTTGTGGAGGAGACATAGCCACATTTACTGCTTTATATCCCCCCACAAAGGAGGGACAGAGAGACACTGCTCTCCAGAAGTACAGCTAGAAGCTAGGCCTGGCCCTAATCTTTGTGACCACTGAATGCAAGCAGCCGTTCCGGGAGGTCTACCTTCACAAGAGGACAAATCTACAAATACGAAAAGGTAGAGACTGTACAAACCAATATTTATAATCTTAAAAACCAATATTCTAAAAGTCACACTTCTAAACATGGTGGGAATAAATAAGGATGAAGTCAGAGGGTAGAGATACTCCCCAGATGGGTTGCTTGTTTTCCTTGGCTTCCCAGTAGGACCACATGGGTAATTAAGTACTTCCCGCTGTACCTCTCTTCATACATCTATGCTTGGGTTTCACATGTGTTCCACATGGGGTGACTGTGATGGTTGATTGATTGTTTTCACTTGAGTAAGTGATGCCCAACTAAACTGGATCAGCATTATTCTGGGTTTGGAAGACCCATTCTGGAGAGGATTTCACCAGAATAGTATACAAGGGAATGAAGGAGGAAGGATCGCTTCTGTTTCTTCAAAGGAGCTCCAGTCTTTGCTTTTACCTTGAACATCATCTCCTGGCTTCCTGGGCAGACTCCAAGCTCCTGGTGTAGACCCTGCAGCCTCCCATTGCAGACCCTTCAGCCTTCTCCTATGGACTCTCCCGGCACACTGTCCTGAGCTCCAGGCCTTTGACTGAACCCTTCAGATCCCCAGTGTGTGGACAGCCTTTTTCTCTCTTCCACACTGGCCTCTGTGGACAGCCATTGTAAGCCAATCCTGTAAAAGTTTATACATTTGTGTACCTCGTGTTAAATCTGTTTTCTGTAGTAACCACTGATGGACACAGGGGCAAACAGAACTGGGAAGTGAAGCTCTCCAAACACAGGTCTTACTAAGTTTGTAGTAATTGGCTTGGTATGCGGCTGAAGTCCCACTGGTATTTGTTCAATGAATTGTTAAGAATGAATTGGCTATCACCATCCATAGGTGAAGTTCTCCACATTTAAAAAAACTTTGTGCCACATTATGGGGAAAATAACATTATCATCAAGGAAGTGAATTTTTTCATTTGCAAGATCCCCTTTCTGGAAGACCATGCCTTGATTGACCTTCTCCAGACTTGCTGGGGTGGGGTGTAAGTAGGCTCTAGCTGTTAATGGGAGTTACTATTAATAAAGCAAAGAGTAAAATTTGGAAATCTGTGGGAAAGGGAGAAAGAAAGAACCTAGTGACAGAGAGGTAAAGAAGAGAAGGGACAGTTCTTGTGTTGGATGATAGGATCTCTCATCCAAGGACCACCCAATTCTTTGCTGAATTATACAAAACCTAGTATGTCTTTGTACAGTAAATTTTTAGTGAAAGGCCTGAGCTCTGCATTCTGGTGCCAAGGGACTAAAATAACCTTACTATAAAAAGGCAGTTATGACTGAAATTAGGCTGTATAAGGACTTTGAATGCCTCAACTCACACCTCTATTGATATGTAAACAAAATCTGTAGACGCTTCTAAAAGTGAAATTTCCTACAGAGCCTGTTAATATGACTATCTACCTTGCACAGAAGTAGACTTATTCCTCGGAGCCCTGGATAGTATAACATTCCATCAGAAATATAATAATAAGGTAATAAACGTACCAGAATTTCCATTTTAAAGTATGGCATTTTAATCCTTGAAGTCTGAATAGAAATGGAATAATACTCAAACATTTTATCAATTTTTGTAAATTATAATGGATATTCCAATTATTTTGTATAAATTACATTACCAATTCTAAAAATTGAATAAATTTTTAAATTTCTGGAAGGAAAAGTGTTATAATTTGACTTGCAAATGTTTTTAGCAAACAAAACAAGCTTTAGAAGTTGACAAAAATGGGTACGGAATGTATACAAATATAAAGTGTTATTTAACATACTTGGATAGTTAAATCTTCTGTGAAGCTGAGAGATTTGTGCATGCAAGAAAAATACCAATTTAGCTACTATTGTTTGCAAACTTTGTATCTGTACACATAAATCTGTCTCTTTCCTTCCATTTGTATTGCTGCCAACTTAGAATGCCTTCATCTTCATTTTATCCATCTTTCATTATTACAACCAGCTTTCCTCCAGTACTCAAATTGAGTCCAAACTCAATCTCTTAAAGTACTCCTTATTAAAACATCTCTCTCCCTCTCTCTCTCTCTACACACACACACACACACACACACACACACACACACACACACACTGGTTTCTAGTGGCTTTTCCTAAATGTATCATTCTAATACTGTGATTTCTGAGTTCTTATATGACTCCGAATGTCTTTTTAAAATTACGTTTATGCTTTTAGTACCTTAAACTTGCTTGTTTACACGAGTCATATGATACGTTCTTTTTTTCTCCAGAACTTTACTGCTAATCTTTTCATATTAAATGTTGCTGTAACAAAGTTACAGTAGTTTTCAATTTGTCTTCTAATTTGTGACTTGAATTTTGTGGATGTAGCCCAAAAAAGTCTTTGTCTGAAATTCAACAATAAACTATGACATATTTTGGCTTTGAGTGTCCTATTTTAATTTGGCCTGGCTTCAAATGCATCGTTTTTATTTTTAGCTATTCTTCTCCATCATCACTGGGAAATTTTCTTATTTTACATTCTTTAATATGTTTTATTGTTGGCTAGTTGTCTTACGTAAACTTATCTTTATTTGTCCTAAATGTTATCTCCTTCCATTCCTTCCTTATTTCTTTCTTTTCTTTTTCTCCTCCATCTTTCCATCTCTTGATGCTTTTCTTTATTTTGTACATTTCTTTTGATTATAAATTTTTAAAAATTTGGAACAGCAATTTTATTTTTTGCTTGTTTATTTTATTCCTTCTTGTTTTGGGAATCAGTTTTATTTAATGCCAAACACTATTCATATCATTTGCCTGCATTCATGTACTGCTTTCTACTTTTGTCTGTTTTGTCCTATTTTTTACTTATTAACTAATTCCCCCTCTCAGCTCAGTGTCTTTGTATTTTTGGCATGCAGATTTTTAAAATGGCAATTATATGAAAATTCCCCAGCTTGACAATGATTAGACTTACACTTCTTGGCGTTTACGATGGTGCAAAGTGACACACATACACGACTGGTTGCACAGGCCTGTGATCCAGTACTCTAGGAGGCTGAGGAAGAGGATGACAGGTTGGAGCCCAGTCTGGGCTACTCAGTGGCTTATGATGCCGGGGCAGTGAGTTGCAGCTCCCGGTCAGCCATACAAGGAGAGAATTGACAATTCATTCTGTGGTGGGTTTCATTGCTGCACCATAATGTTTGGTAAGTTAGATGTGTTAAATGCATTTTCAGTTTGGGTTATGTTTAACTTATATTGAATTTATCAGGATGCAACTTCATTTTATATTTGGGAACACTTGTGTTTAATGTGTGTTGTGTGGTTATCTGATTTGCTAATTTTGCTGATGAATTACAAGCAAATTTTCTTCTATTTCTTTCTTAGCATGGTTGACACCTGTTTTTGTTCCTTTTTCTTTTAGCTACAGCATTTGAGAGTACGGGGAATGAAAAAGAAACCATGGTTTCCTGTAAAGTGTAAGGTTTGTACTGCATTTCCATTCAGTTTATCCTGTATTCTCGGTCAAGATCTTCAAACTTGACTGTCCTTATTTTCTTAATTTTGTTTTCCACCTTCTTACTCTTTTTTGTTTGTTTGTTTTCTCTGTCAGGAATTATTTCTGTTGTTTTAGAAGAAAAAAATGCAAAGGCTCAATTTTGCTTGTCCAAAGTTGGACAGTGCTAGTAAAAAACACATCACTATATTATTGACAGCACTATTGCTTTTAGAGTGGCGATGAAGATTTAACAGGCAACACAAAAGCACCCAGTGATTGGCTACACTGTAGAATCTTCTGTTTTTTGTTGGCTTCTCATTGATGTTTACCTTCAGGTATGTGTTTCCTTTCTGCTTGCTGGTTACTTTGAGAAGTTTTTGAAGTTTGTATATGTGTGAAGGCAAAATGGAAAATGGAAGCAATGTAATATGTCATCAGTTCTATATTTTCCATCCTGTGTGAAGTTTCAGCGTCAACTTTTACTTTGTCATCCACACGCTTCTTTATGGGTATGTTCGCCTTGAGATTTCAGCTGAAGCTACCATTAGACAAGGTTTATAATTTATTATTTGTTTAGTAAGGTGATTTTTCTTTTTTAACTTACCCTTCCATTCCATCTTTTAACATGAACTACACACTTATTTTCAGGAGTTACTGTAAAAGTCTGTCTCCAGACTGTCCATATGGTTTATTGTTTTGTCAAATTTGATCGTGGACTCCCTTATTTGTGCTTGAAAAGTCCCATACTTTCTAATTTGCTGCTTTCATATGCTGATTTCATACATACTTCACAGTCTCTTATTATATTGTAGAGGCTTTTCCATTATTCAGTGAAGTAATAGAAATTGAAATGTTGTATAGAGACAGGAGATGAGGTTTTATTTAATTAAACAAAAATAATAATTTAGACAGGGCATTGAATGGAGGTGTGGGGCTTAGGGGTGGATTATTGTAGAAAGTCATAACAGATAAGAGGAATGGTAAGGTTTGACTTAAATAGAAAAGGTAACAACATTAAGGCCGGAGTGTTTATTTTGAACATTATTAATACATGAAGAATATTAGTAGGATAAGCTCTTTTTCACTGTGCAGCTCATAAGCGATATTAGGTTGTCATTGCAACTGACACTACAAAATGGAATTTAAAAGTTAGATTTTTTTCTATTCTGTAGAGATGATGGGATTCTCCACATTTGTTTGGGCTTAGGGTATAAACTAACACCTGCGCTTTTCAGCTCAGGTGAGTAGGCATAATATGCAGATGTTGACACCAGAAGGTCAAAATCCAGTTTTATTTCCACAGGGAAGGGAGGAGAGGTCCGGGTCCAGGAGGGGATGAACATGTTTACTGTCTCACTGTATCCCTCCTAGAACTTTTCTTGCTACAAAAAGGCCCCAACACATCTGTATGTAGTAGGATAGTGATATGGGTGATGTCTTCGTCACTTTCATCTTTGCTGGGGACAATATCCAACACCCACAGATCAATGATGGAAAGATTTACTTAGCTCCCAGTTTATGGAGGTTTTAGTCCATAGTCACCTGGTTCCAAGGCAGGGGAGCATGGCAGAGGAGGCTTGCTTGTGGCATGGTAGTCAGGAAGGAGAGAGAGAGAGAGAGAGAGAGAGAGAGAGGAGAGGAGGGGGGGAGGGACAGAAAGGGAGAGAGACTGTTCCTGGCCACGCCCCCAGTGACCACCTCCTCCAATCAGGCTTCACCTCCCAACATCACATTTAGCTACAAACTCATCAGTGAATGAATCCGTGCTGACGATCATGCTCCCGTGGTTCAATCATCTTCCTAAAACTCCACCTATGAGTGCATGAGGCTTTGGGGGGACATCTAGATATAAACAATAATAGATGATAAGGCCCCTCTGTCACCTCTTACTATTTAGCTTTAACTAATTCCTTTTTCCATGTTACTAAAACAAATGGCTGCCTTTGATTTGGTCAGCAGCAAGCACATGAACCTGAGTGTGTGGTTTGTACAGTGCACATATACATTGTAAGTGTTACGGAGGTTAGGATACGAACCCTTCCACAGTGTCTTTAGGGATGGGCAGAATGAAGAGGGCGTACATAGGCAGAAAATACACTTTGAGTTTGGGCAGCAGTAATGATGAAATTGTTGCATATGTGCTACTATCATTTTTCCCTTATTCTGATCTTAAGATGACTGAACATAGATTTTCCTGGTTAAATTTTTCACGGATCCTTCTAGTTCTTTTTTTAAGGGGTAAAAAACCCATAAAAATATGCAAAGTCTCTTTGAGTGACTAATCTAAATTGTAGAAAGGATCCACTGCCTTCTTTCTCAGCAGTGATTTTCCATCTGAGTGACTCCTGGGTACTGAGCATATACAGCTATGTTGATGCTGGCTGGGTGTAAATTGCCTTCATCTGAAGATTCCTGCTTTGTACTGTTACCTGCCTACAGCAAAACAGAGCCCCTTCAGTAGAGAAGCCTCTTTAACCAAATATCAAACAAATTAACCTTTTAGTGTGTTCCTAAGAGCCTCTCAAGAGATGGAACACTCCAGTGACATCACTGATGGCAAAGGTTAGACTAAAAGTAAAATGAAATCATCCGGCCAGGCAGGCCCTGCGGGAGAATCAAGCCTTATAATTAGATTGAAGACTCCTAGGAAACGAAGCCCTGTTGCAGGCAGAGCATTTGCAAGAAGCTAATTGGAGCAAGCTTTTGCATCAGTGCTGGAAAAGCGCCTCACTTCCAGCCTTGCAAATAGCTGTAATGATGTATAGTGATTGAGTCATGCCTAATTTTAGCAACCTAGGCTGAGCATGAATTACATGACGAACATGCCCTGGAGTTTGTTCTATCTGTGACTTCCGACTCGTGGAAGATCCTGTCCTGAGCCTGGCAGATGTGCAGGTGTCTTCTGTGAGTCTCAGAGCTTGGGGCGGCTTCCTGTAAGCAGGTGCTGAGAACTTTGCCCTGCATCTCCAGTGAGTTCCCTCCTTCCCACCTTCTGACTGGTGCTGTCCTGCCTTGTTTTCTCTCCTCCACCTTTAAAAAAAAAAAACCAACAACGTGTGGAGTCTGTAACTGAGCCTGGTAATTGTTATAAATGATTTCTGTAGTGAATTAGCAGAAAAGAAATCTAGTTATTGGGCAAATAAGCTGAGATCATCCTCCTCCTTGCTGAGAAACAAACTTTGGAGGAGTGAAAAAGTGAGCAGAGAGTGAAGCTTATCTTGTCTGATGGTTGTCTGACTTTCCTCCCTAATCAGCACCTTACCTTTGAGATACAAAGTTCTCTTCTGGCTTTCAAGGATACACGGGCCTAAAGACTATCTGTTAAGGCATTTTCTAGGCTTTATGTGGCTGTCAGTTTCTGAGTGACAACAGAATGTCAAGGCAATTACATATACAGACCTCTGCTACTTACTGCACACATGACAAAGGCGTGGTACCTAAACTGTCTAAGCCTCCATTCCTCAGATATAAAATGTATGTGGAGGAGCAGCTCTGTAAGCAGCAGATATTAATTTGGGCAAATAGGTAAGGATGGAGGTGTGTGACGAGTTATTTATGCCAGTAGTCATAACAATGCTAACAAAGTCAGCTGCAAAATTGTACGCTTAACTGTACGCCAAGTGCAGTGCTAAGCACATTCTATAGTAATGTCATTAAAAACCCAGCCCAAGCACATGGGGAAACTGAGGCATCTGCATACCATTCTGAAAGTACTAACAGTGAATATTCATCAAAGAATCAGATAAAAGCATTAAGAGACTCATATCACGGAAATATACGTAATGATAATGAATCATCCGTTTTCAACACATCACCGTAACTATCCTCAAACAAAACCCTCCTCTCAAGCACACACTAAATCTGTTTATTTCTTATATCTGGATTGCTTTTACATTCTGCACTAGCTAATCTCTGGTACTATTTCAAATCAGAATCTGGATATTATTTACCATCTGCCTCTATGGGATGCATTTGCCAAGTCCCTTAATTTGCTATAATTGGCAGGTTTTCAGTGTACATAATTTATATAAAAAAAAAAGCTACCCTGAAAAAGAAGATTAATTAAACCATTTCTTCTGGGTCCCCAAAAGTGCAGTGGTTTCCAGGAGGATGACTTTAAGGCCTTAAGGTCTTCTGTGTGTATGCTGCCACAGCTGAGCACATTAAAAATGTATGTTGGGTTGGTCCCTGGTGCCTCTGAGCTGGTCAGAAAGATGTCATTGGCACCTGGGTAACATCACAAATACTCACTGAATTAAGCAGCTTGCATTTGCATTTGGGTCTTTTGTTCCAAGCTTTCCAGACACTAGAAACTACTAGACTGCCGTATAATTTATGGATACCTCTGTGTTGGCAATTCTGTCACTGATATGATAGGAAACACTAGAAAAAATACACCCAGATGTACTGAATTCTAAATCGAGTGAGAGACCACAAACTGATCCAGACAAGCTGCACATGTGGCTAGTCAATAGGCAATTTACAGTTTTTCCCCTCTCTTCCTCTTTTTAAGCCTTCTGCTAAACTCATGGTCAAATGGGACACATCCTAGGCTTTGTGGAACCATTCTGATCCTTCCCCAGCTGCTTCCTCTGACCTGGGGGTCTATGAAAAACTAACAAATTTATCTTTCCTTCTGAGAATAGAAACTTCAGTCTTCTCTACTTTTTCTTTTCCGGGGCAGTTTTGTGATTTACCAGCTGTAGGTGGGTTATATGGAGCAGTGCAGGAATGAATATAAAGATGTCACAGACTCTCCCTCTTATACTGGAATGCTCATATGCCTGTTTTTATCCAGCTTTTCCTCTCTTCCCTTTCAAGTATTAGCCCAAATACCACTATGCATCCCCCTGCTTAATCTTTACCTCAGCTGATGAAGGTGCCCTCTTCTATGCATCAAAAAATATTTATAAAATTTAGGAAATAAGGAAAACAATGTGAGCAGTTTCCTTTCATTGTCCTTTTGGAACCAAGGCCACCTAGGAATTAACTAGGGTCATATATACAAGATGTGCTCAAACAATAACATGAATGTTTAAATTTTGAAAATTACCTGGGTAAACACCAAATAGTTTCTCTGGTGTAAAAAGCTAAAAGCGTAAATAAGATCCAAATGGTATAACAGATAATGTGAAATGGGAAGAAAGGGGCTAAAAGTATAGGGAAGTGGGAAGGGTAGGGGAAAGGAAATAAGGGGAAAGAAAAAATATGAGAAAAGGAAAAAAATGGGAACAGTTTTTGTAAATAAGGGATACAGGAGGGGGTGCAGGGAGGGCAGGGGAATGGGGAAAAAATGAGAACCAAGACCTGCCATGTAAAGGTACAAGATCCCAATGATAAATGTAACTGTACTGTATACCTAAAATGTACCAATAAACTCAGTGAAAAAAATTACAGCAAAATATGCCTTGTTATTAAGCCCCCTAAGCCCCCTCCCTTGCTTGAAACACACCGGTGGTGTTGTTTTTGTGACTTTCTGAAGCAGTTCTGAAACACCTCTTTGGGAATGTCTTCAGGTGTGCTCTTGTGGTCCTCAACTGACTCAAAAACATTTTTTTGTGATCATTTCTATGATCATTTTGATTTTAAGGAAGAGCCAGAAAGTCAAATAGTGCCAGATTGGTGAATAAGGTGCATAAGGAAATATTGTAATGTATTTATTTGACAGAAATTGCAGTAAGTATTTTATCTAGAAGGGATGATAAAAATACAGTGGCTGTTTAAATTTTTTAAATTATTATGGTAAAAGACACAGTACTATTAGTTCCACTCAAATACTTCCCTCTTGCTTCAAACACACATATTCTATCATTCTTAGCAATATGTCATTTACTGTAATAAGTTTAAAAAATCAATTTAAACTTCTTTTTACCACATTGTATATTTAGATCACATTCTTGCTTACTATTAATTTAAAAATCCCAGATATAATGAAGCCACATGTTAATTGGTACCTTATTGAATTGAAGATTTGCAAATATTTTCTTCCACGTGGAATAGATATCCCCAAGGTTTATGGCCCTGTGGTTTTGAACCAATTTTTTTTTATCTGTTCATCAATCTTATTGTATGATTGTCCTAGATACGCTTCCAAAATGATCTTTGGTCTTGCCATAATGTTTTACTCATTCATCAATGAATTCAAATTGTGTTTGTATTACATGTGGCTGGGAGTCGTAGTTTTGAATTTCAGTAGGAAATCCACTCCCGTAGATTGACTCCTTGCCCTTTACTCCTGCTTAGAAGGGCCATGATGGAAGGGACCTGGCCTTGTGTGATTCTGAATCCTCAGAACATTGTGCCCTGCCTCATACCTGAGTCATTTAATAAGACTGTGTTCTATGCTTACAGCTCTGTGCAGGCCAACTCTTACTCAGAAGTTTCCAGAAGATGTCCACAAAAGTAAGCTAGCTCCTCAAAGTTAAGAAGATACAGTAGCTATATTAGTTCAGTTAAAACTGTCTCATGACCATGGTTTGTTATTAAATGAAAATTTGTGGAAGACCACAGACATTGGCTTTTTAAACACTGCTAATGAAGTGCTCTGGACCAGGATTTCAGCATGTGTTTTTGCTGTACAGAGCTACATGAATGTTGACATTGTAGATCATAAATTTATGTATCCCAATTCTATCAATATAGGGTAAAAGTAGGGACAGCATCATAACAAATAAATATGGCTGTGTTTCAAATAGTAACAGTTAATTTACAAAAACAGGTGGCAAGTCAGATCTGGCCATGAACCATAGCTTGCCTATTCCTTGGTTGGCTGAGAATAGCTGCCTTCTCCAGTTAGTTAACAAAATTAAAAGTCACTATTTTTGTATTTTTCAGAATTGGGAGAAAGAAATCTACTTAAAAATTTTTAACCAGTGGGAGATAAAATACAACAGTATGTCTAGGTCCTTGTACTCAAGAATATAACTGGAATTTTAAGAAAAATAGTTGTTAAAAGGTTTGAAAAAATATACCTTTAAAAAATGTATCACATGCATTGAAATTTTGCACGATTAAGAGCCAGTCAAAATGCTAGGAAAGAAGGAATAAAATGTCTACTGAGTACCCCAAACAAAGTATCATTCATTCACAAAAGCTTAGGTTGACTTAGTCCAGAGTTTTAGGCTATAAACCTATTCTGGGGCTATGTAATGTTAGCCTTTACTTCAAGGTAGTACTATCTAAGACATAGAAACTACTCACTTGTTAGTTCCATGACTGGGTGATAATTGGACTAGTGATTTCTTCATATTACAAGGAGAGTAAAACCTTCAGGCATTTGCTGTAGGACATACTGAAACTTGCCTCTGCTGCCTTACAATTGAAACTCAGTACTGAGCTCATGAATGATTGAGTGTATTGGGGTGGTCCTTTGTGTCAGAGATATTTAATGCATGAATCTGGGTGTGCATTTCATGCCCAGTTCTTAATGGAAATTAAACAAACACATGAAATGAGTAAAACACAAACAAACAGGTTATCTAAAGCTTCTGTTTCAGTCCCAGAAACTGAAAAACTGAAATAGGAGAAAACTACCAATGAACATGCTCTAGACAGAGGAAGTATTTTTTTCTCACATCAAATCCATTGTTTAAATTTAATCAAAGCAGCGTTTGGTTGCCAATTTAAAGATTGCTTTAATAAATGTATCTCTATTTCTGCCCCCAATCCAACTCTATTCCCCAAAGAAGGAATCTAGAAACTCCAACTAATTTAAACAGTCTTACCTTTATTCTTATTTCAGCCCCGGAGTTGCAGCCGAGTACTTGGGACAAACCCTGACATCCTGCTCTGTATGGACAGTGTGAGGATTGCATGGGTTCGTGACACTACGGAGGAACCAGGTGGGTCTTTTTATAGAAATTTCACCTTTTCTGCCTATCTCTTTGCTACTACTTGTCAAACACTATATATTTACATTATGGGCATTTTTCATATGTGAGTGTTGTAGAAAGCACAAATTGTTTCCTTTAAGACACACAAGGCTCAGAGAGATCTATGTCTTAACTTATATATTCCATTGGAAGAATGTGGCAAAGCTAGTTTCCAGCTGAGGTCTACCAATGGGGATGCCTATGTCAAGGGCTCTCACTGTTATCCTTTACTAAGATGCAAACTGAATATGTAGACAAAATATTATTTATGGAACATGGCAAAATTCCAACTACCACCTGCAAGATATTCTCATCATTAGAGTATCTAATCCAGCATGGCTGGGCGCAGCCCATTTTGAAGACATACGTACATGAAATGGGGAATCCTCCTAGTATTCTCCCATTAGTCACAGCACACCAGACTAAATGACATGTAAGGGAAGCGAGAAACATTTGGCCTGGCATTTGGTGTATTGAGGCCTAGTAGCTCTACAACAGGAAGAAGGGTGACCTGGCACTTTCTAGCTAAGTGTGCTAAGAGAGCACAATGAGGCAGAGTCCCAAATAGTGTTTCTCCACTTCAGGTTTTCAGATCTTTTGCTACAGGGTCATCTGCAGTGTGCTTTTAAAATACAAATTCTTGGGCCTTGTCCTTCAGGAGTTGGATGTTAGTCGTTTTTATTGGGATGCTGTTTTTGTTTTGTTTTTAGCTCATATGAGAGATCTTTATTAAAGAGCCAAGGCAGAAGGGTGGCCTGCTTGGTGGAAAGGGAACAAAGGGAGAGAGAGAGAGAGGAAATGGGAAAGGCCTTGGTTGTATATCGGGTGATTTGTGTGGGCAGGTTGGGGATTGCATCAGCTGCACGGGCACAGGGCCCACTCTTGGACATTTATTTTCTATGCAGACAAGCCTTGTTCATGAGCTGGTCTCATGACCAGTGATGCATGAGGTAGGAAGTGGAAACTTTAAGGTGAAGAAGAAAGTTATTTATCAGAATGGCAGCAGCCATTCCAAGGCACTTATCTTACATTCATCCCTTTTTTGTTTGTTATGGCCTCGGGAAGAGGGGTGAAGTAGCTCTCTTCTGTAGCTACTTCCTGCTGAAAAGGGGCAGGTGTGGGGTGATGAGAGGCTGAGGGAGGGATTTTTATTTTATCATCTCTTACCCTTGTGTGGGTGACATAGCTGTTGGAGGGCTACTTATTTAGGAGTTTCAAGGGATGTAATAATGGTTAGATCATGAAGTGATGAGGGTTGATCTGGGCATATATACGAACTTCGGGGGGCAGCACAGCCATTGGGAGGAAGACCTAAACTGGTGAGGAAAGAATTCAGTAAGGTGTCTTAAGGGTTTTACATATAGACAATGAAAAAGACTTTCCTTGATAATAGTCAAAAAATAACAATATTGTCAGGGATTTATATGTGTAAACTTTTCCTTGTAATCGGGGAGTATGTGTGGCTGGGAAGGTGATGGGGTGGCAGAACAGATGAACTAAAAATCTAGTATGGAAACTGGGGGGAAAACAGATGTGATTCAAAATGCCCAGATGCCAGTTAGGGCCTTTAAAGTTTGTTTGTGGGAACTGCAACATCCTGGGAGCAAGACTAAGTTGTCTTGTCTCTGCCAGGACAAGTCTGGGGAGAAGCTCATATACTCAGCACAGAAGGGAAAATTTTTGGATGAGTAAGACAAATGGCAGATCAGTTCTCTTTGAATAGGCAATAGGTATTGTTGTGAGATATGTGAAAATAATTGTGTGCCCCATGTTTGGGGTTGGGAGAGGTGGGCCATCAGGAAATTTTAATCTGATGACTCAATGTGTAGCTGTGGGGATGGGAGTGTAAGCCAGAAGATAAGGAGAAGGGTATAGAAGGCAATTTTTTCTGAGCTAAAATCTTGGAGGGTTCCCTGGTACAAATGTTCTGTCAACCAATCTAAGATCTCATTACTGATCTTTTTTGAGGATAGAAACAATGGAGGTCTTGTTGTAGTTGAGTTATGAAGTGAAGAAATCATAGCTGGATGAGGATCTTTGTCATGGGGCTTTATCCAGATGGTGGCTGGCGAAGTGATCACGTCCTGTAAGATAAGCTGATTGACCATCTGATTAGAAATTTTTTGGATTTGATTTTGGAGGAATCAGAGTAGGCAGTGGGCAACCGTGGCCAGAATGAGGATGTAAACAAGGGAACCGAGCAATGAGATGATCTATGTCAGAATACTCTGAAACTGGGAGTATGACTGCTGACCTTTTAACTGTGGGAGGATTTTTTAAACATCTGGGATTTTGTATAGATGGTTGGGGGGGTGAGAAACTCTATGTAACAGAAAATTTTAGATCAGTTGAGGAATTGGAATGCCTTCTGGCTGCATGTGAAGTATAGGCCATTGTATAGGCAGATGGAGTGCCCTTCTGAGATAAAGAGGGAGTAAGTAAGGCAAGTGATGTTGTCCTTTTGCCCTGTGTATGTCAGGTTATTGGTTTGTGTAGGGAAATAGTAGAGGGTGATAATAAATAGGTGTTGTAGCCTTTTTTGAGACTGGGTTATCTGGTTTATCACTTGGAGATCTATCCCTTTATGGGGAGGTGGAGTGATGGGCCTCAACAGTCTACCACTAGTGCCTGTTCATTAATTGACTCTTTTGGTTATTCTTTTCTGCTGGGTGTTTAAAACCAAGTTAAGGTGAGACCTGTGTTAATCATTATGAACGTCTTGCTATCCGTCAAGGTCAGTTAAGTCTCTTTAGGCATTATTTTGCAACCATGAAGAGAGCCTCTCAGCTCTTACTTCAGTGTCAGCCATTAGGATGGGTCACGGTCTTGCTTGACCATGGTGTTTTTAAATGAAAGTGTGGGAGGTTTTATTTGATGACCCTCCTTTAGCGCATGTTACATTTGTCCTCTGGTGTCCATCAATTTCTTGGTTCCGGAGGTTGGGTGACTTACCAAGATGTAAGATATTGTAGAAAAGTTTCCTTCATACATTGGATCTTTGATGACCTTGGAGGGCCAGGGCCAAAATATTGGTGATCTTCTTAGCCCAATTATCTTTTAGTGTTGGTCTTTGCCCTTTGGTGATTGAACACCCAGAAGAGAAGATCAATGACATTAGTAGTACAGTAGGAGCTTAACTATCATAACTATCTAGATAGCAAGCACTCTGGAACCTAAAATGCAGTTAGAGGGCTATTATTTTTATCAATCATGGTTGTTTTAGTAGTTGATTTTCTGCAGAATATTAACAGAGGAGCTGGGGATTTAGCTCAGAGGTTCTGTGGCCTGCCTTGCAAACACAAGGACCCGAGTTTAATCCCTGGTTAAAAAAAAAAAAAAGAATATTAACAGAAAAAAAACTTGTAATCAGGAGCCAAACATAATAATAATATTTTAGCATGACAATCATGACGACATTATCTTTGTAACAAACTTAGATATGTCTCTTAGTCTAAAATAGCCATTGTTAAATGTATTTTTTTCTAAAATACATAAAAAAAAAAAACCCAGGAAACTTACCTAAGTGATTAGCTTTTGATAGGATGCCAACTAAGGAAAGGGTATGAGGCTACAAATGCACCTGTACTCATGAGTAGGTGGAGCAGAAGAGAAGGGCGAATACTTGGATGAGAAGGTTGATGTCATGAACAATATGTTGGAAGAACTGCATGGTCAGATAACATGAATACATTTTGTACACCAGAAAAGCAGCAGTAATAATTATTGTAATTATATGAAATTTTATGTCTTGTAATGTAGCTTGGTATCAAAAGGATACTTTTTTAAATAACTCCTTGTTTTTTTCCAGAAAATATTATATTTTGAAAATGACCATCATAAACATATTACAATAACATATTTAGAACTCAACCCTTTGATAATAACCAATGTAAACATTTTATAACAACATGTTTAATGAGGCATATCTTCCCATAAGGCTGTGAAAAGTATTGGGGCTCTCATTAGTGAACAATGACCAGAATAAATTTTTCTGAGCAGCTGCTTCTTTATTTATCAAGAGGAGTGTACCCAAACCTAACAGTAGGAGAAGGTCGCTGGAGAGGGTCGTCACCACTCGGGAATGGAACGCCAGGCCACAGTTGGCTGGGGAGACTTGGGACCTGAGCTCAGGAATTTTCATTTAGAGGCCACAGCTGGCCGGGAACACGCCAAGTCTCGTAGAGTTGGGGAGAGGCCAGTGCCTCGGGGGGGGTCACCACCATGGGAATTGAAACCCACACCGACAAAGCTGTGAATAAAGTCTGGTTACTCACCTATTGATGAGGCTGGTGGTGAGTGCATAGAGTTGTCTGGGCAAATGGACACGAGTTGTTGGATGCGAGGATCAGAGCGCCAAGGCTCAGGATCCCCGAGCCAGCGGTGTTAAAGCTGGGAGCCAGGTGGGTGTTGTTTCTTTGTAAGCACTGTTAGAATTTAAGAACCATTGATTGGGACTCGTGAGACAAAGAGTGTCTGAAGAAGATAACTCCCAGAAGGAGGAATGCAAAAGAAGTTTCTAAACATGGCTGCTCAGTAAAGTAGTTGTAATGAATTTTCCTGTGCCATGGAGGTGGTAGGGATGCGAAAAATCACAAGAACTGCTTCACTGGAATCTCTCAGGCCTATGCTATATCTCCAAACATGTCCAGCACTCTCTTTCATCCACTTCCTGCTTTGCTTTTCCTTGTGTGTTCAATTGACATTCATGGGCAACAATATTAATTTGATCACACTAAGGTGCCTCCTTCATTATTTAATGATCACAACTTGAAATTTTGCAAATTGAGAGGATAGAAGATAGATCAATTTGAATTAGGGAAATCTTTGTAGTTTAACCAAGTAATATTTCCATAGATGTAAACAAGTATATTACAGATAATGAGTTGAAGGAATTGGTGTGAAATTCCATTTAAAGCCTTAATTTAAACAAAGTATATTCTCTAAACCCAATCAATGCATGGGGCATAGGAAATTTTATAAAATATGGTACAGTACATAGCTTTCTCTATACATCAATCACTATATTTGTAAATGTGGACTATTCCTGGAAGATAAATATAATTAAATAGAGCAAAAGCATATGAATTAAAGCCATGGCGATTCTTTCTTCTCAAGGAATAATAGTCTCACTACAGACCTTATAGGCATTGACATTATGCTATCAGAGCAATGCATTAGCCCCTAAAGATAAATTCTTATTATCAGCTATGGATTTTCAATCAGTAAGAAAATACTTCATTATTTTTCTTTGAAAACAATCGAAGAAAACTACTCACAATTTTAAGTAAATAATTCTAAGTTCAAATTGAAGGGTTTTTGAACTTGTACACAGTTTGCTTCCTAGTTAAGGCCAAGATCTATATTGCATTCACAAATGCATGCAAAGTCGTCTTAAATCACTGCATGCTTTTTGCCTCCTCAATTAAATAAAATGAGAAGATGACTTTTACTGTAGAAAAGTGAAAATTCAACGTGATAAAATGTTTTACCTCTAAACTTTCCATAAACAGCTTATGCAGTCAAAGGTTTAGTTGAAATTAATTCATGTAACCAGGATGTTTTTAGTTCATCTTGGCATGGAATAAATGGGTGCTACCTACACCTCAAGGTATTCCAGACTCATGTGGAACAGAAAATAAACACTACTTCTAGATTTATCCTAAAACATCTTTTTATGTATATATTCTTGTTCATACTCCACCTTCCAACTCATCAGTCTTCAGACCCTGCCTTGTTGCCTGAAATGTGCAATTCCAACCCTCTTATAAGAGGTGGCAGCTTCCTAGTGCTGCTATAAAAATGTACCGCAATTGGATAGTTTAAACCAATAGAAATTTATTATCTTAAAACACTTGAAGAGACAAGTTCATATTAAAGGGACTGGCAGACCATGGTGTCTCTCTGAAGCCCATAGAGAGAATATTTATCTTTTGTTTGCTTCTAAGGATTTGTCAATAATCTTTGGCCCTCTTCTGCTTGCAACTGTAGCATTTCAAGCTCCATCTCCATTATTGTGTGATGTTTTTTCCTCATGCAACTTTTCCAAATTTACCTCTTCTTAGAAGGAAGCCAGTCCTGTGGATTGAGTGCCGATTTACTGCACTATAAACTCATCTTAGCATAACCAGCTACATCTGCAACACCCCTCTATCGGATGTCACGTTCTGAGGTATGGGAAGGTTAGAGTGGGAACAGGTATTCATTACAGCACAGCAGGGCTTGTGTTCATTCACAAGTCTGCCTATTCAGTCTGCCTTCACTTCTCCTTCATTGGACAGTGGAACTGTCTATTATTGAATTTATTTTCTGTGGCATCCACTTTATAAATGTTCACTAATTATTTCTTGGGAGTAACAGAAAGAAAAAACATCATAGTCCCATGTTATTAGTCAGAGATTTGAGGCTTTGAGAATTTAAGCACTCTTTTTTAAGATTTACTTTTCATGGACTAGAGAGATACTATGGTAGAGTACTTACCTAGCATTGGAGTTTATCTGTAGCAAACACACACACACACACACACACACACACACACACACACACACAATTCACTTGGCCAAAAAGTGTTACCTCCAATCTCACTATGGCACAGAGATCTTTCTAAAAAACCCATGCAAAATTATATCTCCCTGATAGGTATTTTCATGGCTCCCTGTAATTTCTTCCATAAGACTCATAGCAATCATCCAATCATTTGATTAATATTTACATCTCCATCTAGATCATAAAGTCATAAGGTAGGGCCTGTGTATTTGCATCTCATGGCACAGAGGTATTCAGTAATATTTGTGGAACATATTCTTTTTTTTTTTTTTTTTGTGGTACTTGGGATCGAACTAAGGTCCTTGTGCTTGCGAAGCAGCAGCTGGAACCACTGAGCTAAATCCCCAGCCCTGTGGAACATATTCTTGAATGTGTGACTCTTGTCATTAGTAAGTTGTAGATGTGAAATTTTTACTCCAAGTCCCAGAATTGCTCCATTCACGATTATTAAATATCTACTAGTTTTCTGAAGCTTGATAGACCCTCCACTTTGCACTAAGAATATCAAGATGAATAAAATCTAGTCATTTTCAGGGTGTTCACAAATTATTGGATAAGACACAGAGAAGAAAAATGACTTATTTCTTGAAGACACGGAAGGGCAATCAGGGAAAGTTTATCACAGTGAATCATATAAGCAGGGAGCCAGTTGGAAAATTTAGCCAACAAGGTTAAAAAAGGGACAACAACATTTGATCCAGCTCTCCCTCTACTGGGTAACATCCCAAAAGAATAAGTGCATCATCTCACAGTGATATATGTTCACCCATGTTTATAGCAGCACGGTTTGTAATAGCTAACTCTTGGAAACAACCCAAATCCCCCTCAGTCAAAGAATGGATAAAAAAATATTTTTTATACAATAGAGTACTACTCAGCCATAAAGAAGGATAAGCTTAAGACATTTACAGCCAAATGGATGCAACTTGAGACTATATTCTTAAGTGAAATAAGTCAGACACATATGTGTAAATATCTCATTGTCTTTCTGGTGTGAGAAATCGAAAGGTCAAATAAGGACCAAAATATATAATAACTGTTATGAAATAGGAAGAAACTGTTCAAAAGGAAAGGGAAATTGTGAGAGGGGAAAGGGGGAAGCAAAGGAGTAGGAAAATAAAAGAGAAAAGAGGAAAAAACCGGAAACAAAGGATGATTCTTTTATAGTTCAATCTTCACATTATCACCTCTCACGAAGGCTCCCTAACTACTGTCTAGAATTTCTCCTTATTAATTTCCACAGCACTGTTTGTTTGATCAAATGGCGTATTTAAAAAAGTTATCCATTTATTTTTGCCTCCTTCACTTACACAAAAATTCTGCTTATTATCTGCCTTTTCCCATCATTATGACTTTGACCAAACTAGAAAGCTTCTATTACTTAGTAATCTAATACCCATGTATGTGACAATTCCTGGTCCACTGTAGGAGCTCTATATTTATAAAATCAGTGAGTTAATTCCAACATTTCAGTGACAATGTGACAAATAGATCAATATGGATATCATGAAACAAGGAGGATGAATTTTTTGTTGTTTGTTTGGATAGGATCTGTCCGTATAAGTTAGGCTGACTTCGAACTTGCAATTCTCCCTTCTCAGTCTCCGGAGTGCTAAGCCAGTAAGTATGCACCGCTATGCCTGATTTCCAGGTATGGATTTAAAGAAGCGATCACACGAGCATACAGGGACTGCAGAAAGTTTTCACAGGCCAGGTGTGGCGGCGTACATCTGTAGATCTAGTACTCTGAGAGGCTGAGGCAGAAAGATCTCAAGTTTAATCCAATTTAGCAACTTAATGAGCCTCTGTGTCAGAATACAAATAAAATTAATAAAAAAGTCTGGGGGATGTAGTTTAGTTTTGAGGCCCCAAGCTTAGTATTTGGGATTAGAAAAAAGTGATTTCACCTAGGAAGCTCCAGTTAGGTCATGAAATGTTAACATGTGAGACAAAGGCATGTATAGAGGAAGGGATGTCATAGAAGTAATTTGGAAGCAATTATTATTACTGAAAGACTTAAGCAGATATAAGGGAATGATATGGGTTTAGTAACAATCCAAGGAGTGATCAGCGTATATACTTAATGTTTAAATAAAAAATGTATCGCAGTAAAAGACCCGTTGTTATTAATCACCTTCAAAATACTCCTAATTGCTTCAAATATACTTATCCCATAGTTGCTGCTTTCTGGTGCACTTCTGGAATCCTTTGTTGTGAGTGTCTTTATGAGGTTATCAAAAGTACTGCGACTGCTGCCGTTGAGGGCCATGCAGTGGAAAGGCAGGTTTGTAAAAACATTACAGCGTGTCCTCATCAACCAGATCTGGCACTATACGATGTTTAACTCCCCCTAAATTTAAAAAGGCTATAAAAAAAAACAAATGTTTTGAGTTGAATCAGGATGTTGGCCTAGCCATGACAGCACAACTAAAAATGTAAAAAAGGTCTTTGAGAACTGCTTCCAAACGTGGCAAGAATGATCGGATAAGTGCGTTCCAAGTAAGGCAGAGTATTTTGACAGAGATTAATGGCAATGTGTTTTTTGCTGTCATAATTTTTTAAAAATTTAAGTATTCACTGTAATTTTAGATCACACAGTAAAGAATTTGATTTGACTACAGTAGTGGATCTCAGCTAGGTATGACTTTTGTCCTCTTGCTAAATTTTGTAATGTCTGGGGACAGGTTTGATGGATTCAACTTTGGATGCCACTGGTGTCTTCCGGAGAGAGGCCAGGACTGCTGCTAAAGATATTGCAGTGTTCAGAAGTGTCTATCTCAATGCATTACTATCTGTCCTGAATGTCCAGAGTCATGAGATCGAGGAACACTGCTTTATAGAAATGTATAGAAACATTATGGAAAATAAGAGCAAAAAAGAAGGCAAGGCAAATTATAAAATATTTAGATACTAATGTCAAGCATTTACTTAGCAGACAGAAGACACTGTTGGTTTTATGCAGGGATGTGAAAGGATCAGAGTAGGCCTCTTGGGGGCTTAAGCTGGTCCTGAATGAAGGCCCCCATGGAACAGGCCTCCCTGGAGGCTATTTAATAGTCTAGTTGAGACCATACAGCCTCATACAATGGGTTCAGGGCAATGGGAAGGACTGAGTCCATTCACATTAATTCAGAGTTCCCATAGTCAGGGATTGCTAGTGATAGAATGCATTCATTTTGTTTTGGAAGTTTTAAGTATAAATTCTTATGTCTCTTTGATTTAGTACACATGCATGTTGAAGGAAAATACCGCAAGTCTTGACTTTTTGTCCATAAATGCTTGGAATGCCCCTGAGGTTTCTTCAGCATTTCGTATCGTATGTTTTCATCAGTGAGTCGAGAATTTAAAAAACATGTATTGTAATAACTAACAACTCTGTAGCTTTGGTGAAGGAATTTGTTATTGCAGCCTGTTTGGGGGTGGGTGAGTGCAGAAAAGAAAAGTAAGCATGGAGGAGAGGAGAGAGAAGGAGGCGGGGAGGGAGTGGGGATAGGAGACTCCAAACCACAACCATTTTGGAATTTTTCTTGTAGAGCGTTTGTTTATAGCATACTTGAATGATGAGGATATTTGAAAAATAGAGTCATGGAATCTTCAAGTTGGAAGGTTATCTAGTCCGGCCTTTTTAAATTCAAGCACAAAATCAAAACATTAAATGGAATGGCTGACTACTCTTATCCGAAAGATCTTCTGTGCTTGGCCAGCTGCCAGGTTATTCAAAGTCTGTGCTCGCATTTGCAGTGGGTTTCTAAGATTTCAAGATATTGGCAACCTGACAAAAGCCCATTTCAAAAGTAACTGGTCTCTTTATTAAGGTATAGTGAATGAGATATGAATAAAAACTATGTGAAAGAGCAAAGGTAAAAAAATACGAGGTGCTTTTCATTTGGACTTCACCCTTTCCTGGGTGTTTCTGAGACTTCAGCAAAAAAGAAGCTTCCCTGGCTGTATTTCAGTGCTGGCTTCCTCAAGTCTACAAATAGCCGGTTACTGCAGTAAACAGCAGCATGTTTACATCAGCAGTGTTCCCGTCATCACCCTGAATGCCAGCTTTGGGAATTCTGACCTTTTTATAGCAAAGCTTGTTCTGCCCCTCGGCCGTCCATAGACAAAGGCAGTCAAAGCCGTTCTTCCAACTCACGGAAAGGCTGAGAGGTAGCTTGGTTCAGGACTTCAAGGCATATTTAGTTCACTTATGCTAGCGTGCATTCTTGATAACGTGTGTTTGAAATTAGCGATGCCCTTTCATCAAGGAAGCCAGGAGCCTGCAAGATCACTGCCTTTTCCGGGAGGAGCATTAAACATGGAAGCTCTAACTCTC
This sequence comes from Fukomys damarensis, assembly GCF_012274545.1. Classification (NCBI taxonomy): domain Eukaryota; kingdom Metazoa; phylum Chordata; class Mammalia; order Rodentia; family Bathyergidae; genus Fukomys; species Fukomys damarensis. Next base: position 19,313,760 of record NW_022900926.1, on the reverse strand, counting down.
CTAAGAAAGCAGATGTCTGGTCAAACTGATGCATTCACCATAAATGGAGCCCAGGAGAAAGAACGGACTGCGAAAGGAGGACTGGGAGCGAGTGGGGAGGGGTAAATATTGTGTCAGTTGTTAGGAGAGGAAGATAATTTAGAGAAAGAGCGATTTGGCCGGGGATTTGGCTCAGTGGTTCTACCGCCTGCCTCGCAAGCTCAAGGTCGGGGTTCAACTCCTGGTAACAACAAACAAAAAACAAACAACGTCATTGGTTACATAATTTTAACTTCTCAATTTTTAGATATGGCTACATGTGATCAAGGATTGCAGATATCTGTTATCGTCGAGGGAAGGATGCCTTTGTCTACCGTGATTCTAATGAAGATGGATCTGTAAAATGATCATTTCTGACATCCTTCATATTCTCATTCTTGGGCCTCCCTCCTCTGGCATTTACACCAATGTTTCCACAGTCCTTTGTGGAAGAGACAATTGCTACACCGTGATTTATGTCCTCTTTGTTAGAAACATTCCGTTGGAAACCCTGGAAATTCTTTTTGATAAGTCTGATATAACCAACAGAATGTAAAACAAAGAAAGTGATATGACCAAAAATATTTTACTTATAAAAGGTAAAAATATTTCCTCTAAAATAAAAAAAAAAAATCCCTGATCTATCAAAGTTGCTTTAGGGGAGAAACATTTTATTTTTATCAATCACTGATGATGTTACAGTTACAGTCTTTTGCCAAAAGTTCACTAAGGATACCATGTAAAATGGATTATCGGGTAGAGTAAAACATAGAAGACCCCTATATACTTTGTTAATATGTTGTTTTCTGCCTTCAAACTCTCAGGTATGTGCTGCTTAATATTAGGTGCAGACAGAAGACTTTAATTGAATGATTTTGTTAATTTAAAATAGTCACTACCTTCACAAGTTTTATATTATTTGCATGCCTCTAGCTGTTATTTATCCAGGATGTTTTAGATATTTTTTTTTCCTAAAAAATTAATTAAACAGGAAAGCCATACTAGGTTTAAAATCATATATTTAATGTATATAAGTACGTACATAATTTGATAGAGATACACACATACACACGTAGATATATTTTCCACAATGTGTCATGTAAAATTGTGGTTCAGGTGTTATACTTTTAGAAAATGTGCTTAATGTAATTAGTATGATGGAAGTTGTATTTAACTTTCTTGAGTAGAAGATGACGTGTTGGCTGATTCTTATTCCCAGTGTGTATGTGCACACATAACGTTCACTTCTTATGGTCATTGTGAAATACATATTTGTGGTGTTAGTACACATAACAACAGCAAAACTTGTAAACCTAATTACAGTGAAGAGGGGAGGGCTGCATTTGTGCAACAAAGCACATGGGATCTTGGTTCCAAGTAGAAAGACAGCACTGCAGACCACACTCACTTCATCTGTGGGTGACCTGAAGACGGCACCGAAGAAATAAGCAGGCACTGCCACTGGTCAGATTGTGCTTGGCTTTTCAAGCAGAAAGAAATCCATCCTTTTAATAATCCTTAGATGGCACAGCTAAGTGAAGTTGTCTTTCCAGCCAGCTCTTGCTTGTGAAGTGTAATTCTGTAGTAATGAGCTGGTGACATTGTGAGGAAAACAGTCTGAACACTGAAAATAATTCCAGACACTATGATAGGAAGAGAGGAAGGAAGGAGGGAAGGAAGGAAGGAAGGAAAGAAAGGAGATCATTCACTTAATGACTGCTTTGAGAGAGTCAAGAACACAATGGATCTATAATATTACCTATCTACGAAGTGATTTCAAGAAGTAAACTCCACTGAGATTTCTATCTTCAAAGTCCAAAAGGTGTAATTGTGCATTTTATTGCCTCTTTCTTACTATGAGATATTCTAATCTGTTTTAAAAGTATAAGCCTTAATCGTGTTCACAAGATTTCAATGTATTTGAATCCTTTAGACATCATGTATTTTAAATAATTGGTGCATCTCTTTCAATATATAAATTTGGCCCAATAATAGACAATTTTCTTTAAGGTACACAGAATTCAGCAATTGAGAAAACCGTAGGCACCGCTGGGGAGGTGCCCATGACACAGGGTTGGCTGTTATGCACATTTCCCACAGAAAAGAAATGTTTTCTTGTTTGTTTCCTTTTGCTTGATCATAGAAAACAGACCTAGGATATTGGTTTTCCTTGGAGGAAAGGAGATATACATTCAAGATATGTAATAACAGGAAGACAATGGCAAATATGACCAAACAAGTCAAGGAGAAGGCAAGGTTAGGCATGAGAGCTCAAGAATAGAAAAGGAGTAAGATTTGAATTTTCATTATAGAGTGTAGTTTGTTGTGTATTAAATAACATTTTATACTGGGATACCGGGGACTCTTACTCATTTTAATGTAAGGCACTGTACATTTTCCCCTGTAGTTTTCCTAACATACTGCACGCAAAATGATTTCCATCTATGGCAAGTTGTATAAATAATTTCAGAACATTTGATCTTTGCATTTAAGACAAAAACTCTTCTGCTACTGGCTTTTCCTGTGAGTTCTAATAGAAAGCCAATAGAAATTAATGTTTTTAGTGAGCCTGTCATAATTTAAATCTAAATATTTTAATTTTTATCATGGCATGATTTGCTAGTAGGTTCAAGGAAAAATATTAAGTTTTTTTTCTTCATTGTTCTCACTAATATTTTCCCTTTCCTGATCTCTTCTTTTTTAGAATATTGGATAAAAGAAGAACTAAAGTTCAACTTGATGTCTTTATTGGAACTCTCAAGAGGATGATTGTTTTTTGATAAAGCTTTTAAAATAGAAGTGCTGTTTTTCTTTCATTCAATACAAAGCACAGATGTGTGCCCACATAAGATGACAAACTTTTTGTTACATTTGCACCTATATCTTTAGTATGTGTTACTGTTTGGAAGCTTTAAACTACCTGCTCTCTGGCACTGATGCCATTATCCTTGCAAACAGAAAGTTATATCCAACACTTCAAAAAATCCAACTGAAACAAGTTTCAAAGCCTTCCTCTTGTCAAAGATTGATGTGCAGCTTTGGATTGTTTACCTGGAAATCTTGTTGCTGGTTGACTATCTTTAATCTTCTTTTTTCCCAAAGCAAGCTCAGCAGACTAGGGAGGCCTATCACACAAACCATTAAACTATCCGCATCTCATTCCTTGTGTTATGGTTTATATCTAGATGCCATCAAGAACCTCATGTGCTGAGACTCTGGGCCTTTGGAAGGTGATTCAATCATGGGAGCACCATAGCTGACTTGCTATTAGGAGATGGGACTTGGTGGAAGGTGCTCCCTGGTGGAATGACCTGGAAGGGTGTACCTCTCTCCTTCTAGCTCTTTGCTCTCTCGGTCAACTTCATGATCATCTTGATCCGAGTAATTTTCCTCTGTAGCAGGCCCCTTTCACCATGCCATTCTATTTAATTCTATTGAACCAGGATGGAAGCTTGTGAAACATGAGCTAAAATAAACTTTTCCTCCTTTACAAGTGTGGGTGTTGGGAATGTTGTCCCAGGAAAGAGGAAAATGACTAGGATACCTTGGGATAGTTTAAAGCTACTTTTCAAGTTTCAAGGTTAAAATTTTGCCTGTTAGACTACTAGTTAACTTACACACGGTCTTTCAGTTTTATTTCTGGTGTTGTGAGCTATGAGCAAACTACATAAACGAAACATAACTCCAAAACCTGGCTGTCTGCAGAAATTCTCTCATTCTTACTATGTAACCTTTTTCCTCTGGCAGAGTCAGTTTAAATGTTTTAAACATGAAGCTGATTCTACATATTCATTTATAAACTTTTATCTTAGCTTGGACTTGACAGTTGGAAGATTTATACATGTGGTATATTGGGAACTGAAGGCCAGGCTATTTAGAAACTACAGAATTTTATAATATTATACAACAACACCTGAAACAGTCTTTTATGTTTCAGAATCTGTTGCTTGGAAATTGTTTTCAAACTATTATGAGGAATGCTTCCAAAGAACACATACCAATGTATTTGTTTTTGCTTTAGGGACTGTTTAGAAAATCTCAAATCTCTTCATAGTTGAAGCAAGTGAGCAACAGAAAAGATCCCTCATGAAATACTACAGTGGACTATTTGACTGCTTGAGTCCCTAGTGTAGGTAACTGAGGCTCAAATTGATAGCAGTTCTGACTATTTAAGGCCACAAGCAAAGGAGAAAGGCAAAGGTAGAACTGTTTAAGTGCTTTGGAGCTTACCCTGTGAGATAGGTACTGACCTTTAGCAAGCACATACCTTATTTCTGATTCATGAATATTAACTAAATTAACTTTATAATAGTACTATCACAGAGATACAATTTTTGCCTTCTTATGTAGATGAAGAAATTGAAATGCAGACTTTATGTATAATTTGCCAAAAGTCTCACAAATGGTAAGTGGGTTTTAAACACTTGATCAGGGCCCAGAATCAACACTACTCTTAACCAGAAGGCAAAGCTACGTCTCAAAACTCGACAGTGAGGGCCGGGGATCTAGTGCCCTGTCACCACGCCTGCCTCGCAAGTGCAAGGTCCTGAGTTCGATCCCTGGTACTAAAAAAAAAAAAAAAAAA